>NW_026586816.1:10299304-10361630 GCF_907164565.1 Psammomys obesus
GAAGAAGAAGAAGAAGAAGAAGAAGAAGAAGAAGAAGAAGAAGAAGAGGAGGAAACAATTTAGGAACCTGCCACAGGGGGCCTCTGAAAGGCTCTGCCCTGCAGACTATCAAAGCAGATGTTGAGACTTATGGGCAACCTTTGGGCAGAACGCAGGGAATTTTATGAAAGAAGTGAAAGAAGGGGGAAATAGTAAGATCTAGAGAGGACAGGAGGTCCACAAGGAGAGCAACAGAACCAAAAAATTTGAACACAAGTGTCTTTCCTGAGACTCTTACTCCAACCAAGGACCATGCATGGAGATAACCTAGAACCCCTGCACCGATGTAGCCCATGGCAGTTCAGTGTCCAAGTGGGTTCCATACTAATAGGAACAGGGACTGTCTCTGACATGAACTGATTGGCCTGCTCTTTGATCACCTCACCCTGAGGGGGAGCAGCCTTACCAGGCCACAGAGAAAGTCAATGCAGCCACTCTTGAGACCTAACAGACTAGGATCAGAAGGAAGAAAAAGAAACCCTCCCCTACCAGTGGACTTGGAGAGGGGCATGCTTGGAGAAGGGGGAGGAAAGGAGAGATTGGGAGGGGAGGAGGGAGGAAATTAGAGGGGAATACAAATTAAATAAAGTGTAATTAAAAGTAAAATAAAATAAAAATTAAACAAATACAAAAATTAAGAAAAAGGAAGAAAATTATTCTAAGTATTATAAATTGTGCCACCTTGTCACTAACTTTTCAAGACTTTGAACTTGACCCATCTCAGGGTAGGTAGTTGCTCTAAAATGTCCAAGGAACTATTTTCTTAAATGAAACTTCTGATAGCCAAAAGATTCATTCTAAAACTACGGTCAGTGGTAGCAATCAGAGGGATTAGAATGCTTGAATCATCAAGAAGGGTAAATGCAGCGGCGAGTTCAAAGTTCCCAAATCCAGTTTCCAGGGCTAACATTTAGTTCAGGGAGAATTCTAGAAACTGCCTCTTCTTCTTGTAAAGTTCTTGTTGGCAGCATTATAGACACCGAGAAAGATGAATTTGTGTGTGTACAGCCTCGTGCATTTGCAAAAGCGGAGCTCTCCTTCACTCCAGGATCAAGAAGCAGTACCTGTCTAGCACTCTGGATGGCTTCACTCTAGACTCTTCATCCATTTACTATTTCCTCACACCAACACATTCTGACTTCAAATACCACAGATCAAGTTTTCACTTTTCAAACTTTACATAATGAAATTATACTCCTCCTGGCTTTTCTTTTGCATTTTCTGCTTGTGAGACTCATTTGTCACATATGCTAGCAGCTCATTCACTCTCATTGCTTCTCATCTCTATTCTGAGAAGGCACCGCAATTAGTTCTAATCTATTCTGTCACTGATGAACATTTGGATTGTTTCCAGTTTTTAGAAATTACCAAGAAAGCTCAGTGAAAACTTTTATGGATGGCTTTTGCTATACACACTCATCATAGCGTTCCCTAGTCTATTTGTATATTCTCTCTTAGAGAATTGCTGTTTTTTAGTCTTTGACCATTTCCCATTTTATTTTATTAGATTACAGATCTCTTTCAGACTGGCTAGCAGTTGTTACACAGCCTGGACAAGGCTCATATTGTAAATACATTTTGAAAATTACCCATCCCGTTCTGCGGATTGACACTGTTCTCTGGAAATAGAATTTTATGATGTTTCTCTCTAATTTACAAGCTATATAATCTTGCGGTATTATGACATTCTCTCTAAATTGAAGCTTTCACAACAGTAAAAAGAGATATTTATTCTTTCCTTTCTTGGTTCTTGAGCTTGTATTACATGTGTTCTTTGATAAAGCCTGAGCAAAGTTCTCAATTGAAGATTTTGAGTTTTCTATCAACTCTCTCAGAGTGGAAGGACGGGAGGCGAAGGAGCGTTGGTAGCTATATGGATATGGGTGACAGAACTAGGGAGCCTCTTCCTCATTATTTCCACCTTCCTATGGTTCAGATAAAAGCTAGGGAGTTAGTCTCTTGGTTGGAAATGTTGTCATGTGGTGGGCGCTTTAGGAGGTAGGTCATAGAGAGCAGCCATTTTGTTGCTCAGGATGTGCCCTTAAAAGAAATAATGGGACCTCAGAATATTCCATTGCCCCTCTCGCCTCTGTGATCATTGCTGAGTTTTGTTTGTGATGCTAACCTTGTGTGTCAACTTGACTATATCTGGAATCAACTAAAATACAAGAATCAGGGCACACTCATGAGGGATATTTTTTAAATTTAGTCATTTTATAGGCTGATCCCTGTCCCCTTCCCTTTCTCCTTTCCATCCCAGCTTCACGCCCCACTTTTCCCATTTTCCCTCTCCTTCTGAGAGAAGGGGAGGCCCCCAAGGGGTACCAATCCACTCTGGCACTTCAAGTCTTAGCAGGACTAAGTGCTCTCCCACTGAGGCCTGACATGGCAGCCCAGCTAAGTGATCCAGAGGCAGGCAACAGATTTAGAGACAGTCCTATTCCTATTGTTAGGGGACTTACAGGTTGAGCAAGCTGCACATCTGCTACATATGTGTAGTATGCATATGCATGCTCTTTGGTTGGTGCTTCAGTCTGTGTTCCCCCAAGGGCCCAAGTTAGTTGACTCTGTAGGCCTTCTTGTGGTGTCCTTGACCCCTTCAGCCCCTTCAATCCTTTCTCCTACTCTTCCACAAAACTCCTAGAGCTTGGCCTATTGTTTGGCTGTGGGTCTCTGAATCTGTTTCCACCAGCTGCTGGATGAAATGTCTCAGAAGAGTTAAGTTAGGTTCCTGTCTGCATGCACAGCAGAGTATCATTAATAGTCACAGGGCTGGCTCTCCTACTGGGTGGGTCTCAAGTTGGGCCATTCATTGATTTGATATTCCCTCAATCTCTGCTCTATCTTAATTCCTATACTTCTTGTTGGCAAGACAAATTTTGGGTTGAAGGTTTTATGGATGGGTTGTTTTCCTCCCTCTCCCTCCTGGAAGTCCCAGCTGGCTACAGGAGGTGGGTACTTCAGGCTCCTTAACCCCACTGCTAGGGTCACCCCCATAAATTGCTAGGAGCCTCTCCTGTCCCAGAGATGTCCCCTACCAATTTCCATTCTCTCCCAGTCCTTTCCCCACATTCCCTCTCTCCTCACATCTGGTCCTTACCCTGTTACCCTTCCACCCCCCCACCCAGTCTTGCTTATAAAATAAAGCTTGCTTTGATTTGGCCATAATTTGTGGTCAGTGGTCTTTTTCCTCACACCTGTGGGATTAATATTTAAAATCTTCTCTGTCTTCCAGAGGTTCAAAGCAATGGGCTAGCTTAACACAATACCCTAGGAGGTTGAAGATTTCCATTTACTATAGAAATGTGAGTTTGGGGGAGCTGGGAATGTCACTCAGTAGTAGATTACACTTAGTATGTACAGGGCTCAGGGTTCAATTTTTATACTGAAATCCAAACAAATAAAGTATACTACTTTCTCTTTGTAAGTTATCTGATATAGTTCATTAAAGTAGCAGAAAGCTAAGTGATACAATAGTTTCATTAGATCTACACAGATTTAAGAACTGAGTGAAAGTTTGTAGACTATTGCAGGAATTTCTGTTAATTCAGAGTAATAATGGCCACTCCTCCATGTCCTGCTCCACAGAAGTCTTACCCTGGTGGTATCTTAAGTTATGACAGTATATTTTTGATGGGCTTAATAAAATTTATTGTTGCTGTCTTGATCACAAAATAAACCTCTACATTAATATCGATATTTAACAGGTTACTTTGCTTTTTTTTTTTTTTTTTTTTAGATGGAATGTCACTTTGTGGTTCAAACTGGGTTAGAACTCCTGACAATCCTACCTCAGTCTTCCAGGTGTTGAAATCACTGACATGAGCCACCACGCTCAGAATAAGCTAGTTGTGTATGTGTGTATATGTCTGTCTATATGTGATTTATGCCTGTGTGCCCATGTGCTAGTCCATATGGGCATGCATAAGGAGGCAGAGGTTGGTGTTGGGATGTTTTTCTCAATCACTTCTCCACCTTATTTTACTTAATCTTTGGAGTGCTGTTCCAGGTAGCAGCGCTGGTCAGCAAGCCTATGGGGTCTGCCTGTCTTCATCTTCTGTGTGGAATTAAAGACACACAGCTTCATAGCTGCTTTTTATGTAAGTGCTGATGATCTGACCTCTAATCTTCATGAGCACAAATTCACTTAGCTCTTCTTCAAACCCTGAATAAGCTATTAAAAAAAAAAAAGCTTAAAAATGATCTTGGGCCCAAAATAAAATTGTTATGGAGATAAAGGAAAATACTTTTGTAGACTTTTACTTCCTGTATTTTATTGTGCTCTAATTGGCTTTCTGGTAATGTTATAGTCTTAGTGCTCTCTCATGGAGAATTCTCATGGAGGGCACAAAATCACAGAGGATCTGCTGAGACACTGATTTTACATATGAGCTTCTGATGAAGTTATTTCTCTGTGCACTATTTTCCTATCTACTAAATGGAGTTTATGCATCAACCTTTCTAGGTGCTTTTGAAGGGTCCTGACCAAGAAATAGTCATTGGCTACATGTGGCCATTGAACATCTGAAATATGGTTCATCCAAACTGAAAGATATTGTAAATTTAACACATAGACTTAATTTTAAATTTATGACAGTTGATTTATTTTTGGCACCTATTAAAATAATAATACTTTAGTTATATTATGTTAAAATGTAAAATTTAATATTTATCCTTCTGTTTTTTTTCTCTCCTCTCCTCCCTACTTCCCTCAAGCCCCCTTCTTTTCTTTATTATTTCTTTTCATGGTGGCAGTAAATGGAGCCCCGGGACTTGGATATAAAGTGTGGCTTATATTTTTCTAGTAGCTCTAGTCGTGACTGTGGGTTCACTACTGTCACACTTACTAATTTAGGTTCTGCTCATTCCACCTCATTAAAACCATAAGGAGAAAGAATGGAAAGAGATAGAGGTGTAGCCATCCCTTCATGCCTCCATCTTTCACACGATTTTTTTCCCCTGCTTCTCTTTGGGATGCTCAGGTGAAGCAGTGGAAACCCACAGCTGTTAGGCTTCTGCTGCTCTCATGGGCCTCCTTCTCAAGACTTGTTTTCTCCCTATCATTTTATGTGCACCTATCTCATCACCCTTTTTGGTTCTAGTTAAGTTCCCTTCCAAATGCTTCTCTGCCTCTATAGAAGTCCCAGGCTTTTGCCTCTGAGAAAGAAAAGACTGGTACATATGATATGGCTTAAAATTAGTCTTAAGATATATAACCCTGGTTGGTGTTGAGAAGAAAATCCCTGCTACTAAGCTACCCACAAGGAGAGTCTGGAAGGGCAATAAGGACACTGAAATTTATCACTTAAATAATTCTGTTGCTAAATAGTATTGTATATAGAGTGCTCAGCTGTGTGTCCGTAGCGAGTTAACACTGATTAATAACCAGACAGTTGACAATAGATTCAAGAAATTACCTCATTTATTCTCGCAACAAACTATTTTCTGGTCATTATTATCCCCATCTTACAAATGAACACTAAGGCTTGACCTCTTCAAGCACCTCATTCAGCTTAAATTCAAACTTTAATGATCAGACCTTAGTGCCTGCAACTTTAATAATTGTGTTCTGGACTGCCTGGAGTAAGACACCTCAGGAGAATATTGGGTCTGTGGTACGGGCCTGGTGAATCATAGTTTTCAGTGTCTTGTAGTCACCGTTCCCATTAGTGTGTCTTTTGCCCTTTACCGTCAATCTGTTGTTATTGTTATCATGCCTTGCCCTGAACCTTCTTTCCCCTCACAAGCATAATCTCTCTCTGCAGCCTAGATCAGCAGCCTCAAACTCACAATCTCCCTATTCTAACCTCAGAGTGCTGGGACTGCTGAGGTGGGTCACCTCCTGGCTTTCTTGCTCTTTCTGATGACTTCAGTAGAGTGAAAAGTCTATGTAATCTCAACCACATGCTTACTCTGTCTGATTTGTGTCCTTATTTGGGAATATTGTCCAGGAGTCCTCTAATGTTGATTAGAGGAGAGGAAACTGGTAAGAATACCCCTCCTGGGACAGAAGTTGGAGTGGAAGGAACATGGTCTCATAGTCTTCTCTCCATACTTAGTGTGCTTTCATTGCTTAGGTGGGTCTAACCATTGACACTGTCAATGCAGGCTTCTCCTGCTGCCATGCTTCTTCCATGGCCTTTAAAAGACAGCCAGCCTTCAATTGCTTTAAGCCATTCCCATGAAGACGCCGTTGATAAGTTGCCTGGGATGCTCATCCCAAAGCTGCCCCTTCTAACAACTGCATATCCTATATTCAGAGAGGTGAGCCCTCCAAAAAAGGTGCAAGACAGCTAAGGTTGGAAGCAATAGACTTTTCCTTGTATTTCCTACAACATTCTATCTACGGGTGGATAAAACCCTGTTTAGCAACAAATAGATAAATGTCCCTAGAAAATCCCAAATGAGCACATTTTAAATGTTTGTGAAGCTAGTCTCATTTTTTGTCCTCAGAATAGAATCCATTTCCTTCCCATACAGAGATGATTGAGGAAACAGATATTTTTTTTTTCTACAGACAGGCCCAGATACTCTTTATTACATGGCATAAACACAAAGCACTGATATTTGTTTGAAATATGACCCCAAAGCCTCCAAACGGGAGAAAGTGTGTGGAGATGGCATGAATTAGGACAGGCTGTAATATTCTGAATGTACAATCTGTACTGAGCCTTGCTGCTTTGCAAAAAGCATCTAAAATTTATGCTTTCAGATTTGTCAGTTTAAAATTGTGAGCTGTGTGTTAGCCTGGCTCAGTAAAATATTGAAGACGCTGCTGTAGATGGGAGAGTGGGGGTGGGAAGGGAAATACATCATAATCAAAAGCATCGTGCAGACTTTATAAATTCTGCAGAGATTTTTATATCAGCTCATTTGTGAATTTTAGGATTTGCATATTATCTTCCTATTCTTCCCTTAGATATTTATGAAGGACAATAAGTTATATTGTTTTTCTGTTACTTTCTGAGGCTCACTATCAATGAAAATGCTGTAAAAAATGTAATATCCTTAATAAATATGTGTAGACAAATCACAAGGCAGAGAAGTTTAGGACAAGAGGTAACAGAGTTCACTGACTCATAAAAGATGAAGACTAAGCTTGAAGCCCCGTGTCCCTTCCAGAGCAATACAGTCACAACTTTCTTTATTCTGGAGCTCTATAGAGGACACAGTTTTCAGTATCACTGTCTACAACCATCTAAAAAGATTAGCATATAATATTAAAAACTGGAAAAGGAAAGTGATTTGGGCTTTATTCAAACAATTCCTGATTCAATTCACTTACAGAACATCAGGGAAATGAAAAAGATGATCCAAATGCCATGCTGAAAAAAGAGAATCCAAATTAAACTATGCTTTAATTTTTATTCTTTCAGAGACAATGTTTGTCTTTGTTAGAGTTTTATTGCTGTGACAAAACAGCATGACTGAAGTGACTTGGGGAGGAAAGGTTTATTTGGCTCACACTTCCAAATCACTGTTCATCATTTAAGGAAGGTAGGACAGAAACTCAAATAGGGCAGGAACCTGGAGGCAGAGGCTGCTGTTTGCGAGATGGCCCCCTGGCTTGATCCCCTGTGTCCTAGGACCACCAGCTCAATGCTGGTATCACCCACAACAGGCTAAGCGCTCTCCCATCAGTCTGAAGAAAATGGTTTACAGGTTTACCTACAGCCCTATATTATGGGAGAATTGTCTTGAGGTTCTATTCTCTCACATGACTTTAGCTTATGTCAAGATGACAAAGAACTAGTGCAGCCTTTGAGCCTTGTTTGTTTTCTCCATAAACCCAAACCAAGAGATCTTTAAAGTCTGCCTGGAGAACAAACTTCTATGGCCAAACTTATATCCATTAGTAATACATTTTATTTGATCACATATGATTATATTAGTTCCTTCAGGTATGTCAGAGGACTCTTGAGATTTTATGATCATTTTGAAATATGAGTAATTTGGTTCTATTGGAGACCAAAAGGAAGATAATTGGGAAGCAATGCATTCCTTCAGACTCTTGTAAGCCAATACAATGAACATATTGGTTGCTGATGAGAACATGCTGTCAGAGTATTACATTAAGAAGCAGCTTTCTTTCTTTTTTTATCCCCCAGAACATAAGATATAATTTACGAATTCACATATGCTAGGTCCTACTACTAAGCCACATTCACCATAGCCTGCTATTTATTTTCATCTTGAGACAGAGTTTCACAAATCTGTTCAGGCTTGTCCTGAACTTGAAATGTTCTTTTCTTGGTCTTCCATATAGCTGGAATGGTAGGCATCAGCTATAAAACTCAGACAAGAAAAACTTTGATGTAGACACCCTCCTTGTTGTATTGGTCTGTTTCAGTACAGATATGGAACTGGTCTTGGGATCATGTTGTGATATAATTGAGACTGAGTACATGCTAATATATTAGATGAGGGAAGAACATTTAAAAATTAATCAGTTGAGTTTCTACTTAGGCATCAGTTATTTGAACAATTTTCCCCATACTTTTTTCTGGCTCTTTAATGTAGATTTCATATATTACTGTAAATTCTGACTCATGTTCTAGGGAAGCTCTGTTTGTATCAGGCATAGAACTACTTGCAGGCAATTTCATGAGGTCATTACCCTGGAAATGATGACAGCCCAATGAAGGAACATAGTCATTTTCCTCAAGCCAGTGATTATAAATTAATTTGCAGCTGTGACGGGAAAGAACTGAAGGTAGTGAATTCTTCCAGAATTCTTACTGTGCTTTAAAATTGCATTAATCCCAAAGTCAATATTCACTGTCTGTTGTGTTCTCAACAGAACATTAGCATCTTTCTTAATAAGTGGGTTTGTTTTTAACCATCTCAACACGGGCACCGGTAACAAGAATCTGCTACTAATTCCAGTATATGTTGTTCTGAAACCCAAGTCTGCTCATCCACACACGCTAAGGGAAAAGAATTACATGCTAAGGCAGAAGATTCCCCTGGTTCCAAGTTAGAAAGATGAAACAGAAGTATTTGAACTGGAGGAAAGGCTAGAAGAGAACTGCTGTATGTATTTTACATACGGATTTGCCGCAGACTTCTTAACTCTTCAGTTTCTTACCTTTCAACTGTCTGCAACGTATTCTTCCTCTTTCTATAGAAAAGAGAGATTGCAGAAAAGGGGCCTGCCATATGTGACACGTTGCCGAACTCAGCCCACCGTAGAAACACAGTGCTGTGAAACTGCTGGCTTTTAAAAGCCACATTTCTAAGGGTGGAGTGAATGAGCAAGGTGCCCCTTAGTCTCAGACATTTTGAATTTCACTGTTGCTGTTTAGGGAGGTTTGAGAATTTTGGCCTTTTATTTTCTTTTTTTATCTTAATTACAGTTTATTTACTTTGTATCCCAGCTGTAGCCCACTTCTACATTCCCTATCAATCCCACCCTCCCTCCCTCTTCTCCTCCCATGCCCCTTTCCAAGTCCACTGATAAGGGAGGTCCTTTTTGAAGAAGTATGTCACTGAGTGTAAAGCTCATGCCTGCTGCTTCATGCTTGCAGTTCAGGTGACCTCTCAGCTTCCTACTCCTGCTACCATGCCTGTCCACCATGATAGGCTCTTACCTCTCTGGAACCATAAGCTAAAATAAATCCATTTTTCCATAAGCTACTTTTGGTCCAGGTGTTTCATCACAGCAACATAAAAGTAGGTAATGCAAAGGTTTTGGTGTGGGTGACAGAGCTGAGAAGCTCAGCGTAAGAAGTCGATGAAGCTGGGCGCACACTAGTGTTTCACAACTCTTCAGTGCCAGTAGCACATCTCTTGTGTTCTGTAATGTTTGTAGATCCAGAGGATATTTTGATTTCTAAAATTTTCTTTTAAATTATTTATTTGTTTTTATTAATTACAGTTTATTCACTTTGCATCCCAACTGTAGCCCCCTCCCTCGTCCTTTCCCAGTCCTACCCTCCCTCCCTCAATACAGGATTTCTCTGTGTAACAGAGCCCTGGCTGGCTTGGACTCACTTTGCAGACAGGCTGGCCTCAAATTCACGAAGATCCACCTGCATCTGCCTCGGGAGTGCTGGGATTAAAGGCATGCACCGCCATGCCCAGCAGATATTTGATTTTAACCATGGTCTTTCTCCTCTGCTCCTGTTTTCTTGACTCCTTCTTAGCCCTACCTGTGTGACATGGATCTTATTGTTGTGAGAGTTAAATACAGTAGAATTAGTTTGAGAAGCTTTGGTGGTATCTAAACATTCAAACCAGAAGCTATTTTTGGGCAGGCATATTCCAAAATTAGTGACTAGCTAGTCCTCCCTAAGGAGGCACAGGTAAGTAGAGCCACATGCCTAAATGATAATGAGGAGCGTGCTGAGTGCATATGACCACAGTGACATGCTATATATCAGCAGGAATAACCGAATGTGCAGCTGTGTGGAACAGCATTGTTGGATTCAGCAAACAAAATGTTAAGTGAAGGAAGTCAGATGTAATTGAGTATATATTAGATGCAAACCTCAATAAAATATTGTCTATTATCGGAATAATGGTTCTCTTTGGGTGAGGCAGTAGTCTCTCTCTTTCTCTCTCTCTCTCTCTTTCCTTCTCTCTCTCTCTCTCTCTCTGTCTCTCTCTCTTTCACACACACACACACACACACACACACACACACACACACACACACACATCAAGTCAGGCATAGAAATGTGATGAAGGAAGCCATTTCCTGTTCCAGGGCATCATTACCAAAAAGTGACTTTTATGTTTGCTAACCTATACCATAACTTCAAATTGAGTTTTAGGAAATAGCCTGATTTGTCTCTGTTCTGTGTTCTCCCAATGTTCCTAAAATAACACTGGGTCACTTGAAACATGATGAGTGTGATTAATCATATGCTAGATTGATTATTGCAACTCTTTCAATGTGGCAGGGGAAATTCTGGTAATTACAGTATCTAGGGACCTAGTTCAACCTCCGAAAATTTGCTTGAGTATACAAAAGACAGGAGAAAAGAAATTTAACATGATCTGACATTGTGAGTAAAGACTTTACAAACAACCTCATCTAAGCTAGCCTTTGAATGATGTGTAGGAAATGAATTAGTACACAAAGCAGGGAAAAATGAATGCTAACTGGCCAGGTGAGAATGCATGGTGCTGTTTCCATGTAAGTATCATTTGATTATCATAATAACCCCATTATAATGGACATGGCATCTCATCTTTTTAATAATTA
Source organism: Psammomys obesus (assembly GCF_907164565.1). NCBI lineage: Eukaryota > Metazoa > Chordata > Mammalia > Rodentia > Muridae > Psammomys > Psammomys obesus. Next base: position 10,310,553 of record NW_026586816.1, read on the forward strand.
GCCAGTCTATGTTCAAACTCACAGTGAGTGACCAATATTTGAAACTAATGCCTTAGTCCCCTTGCATGTTCTATTTCATAAAATAAAGGAGACAATCAGCACATCTAGATGTATTCTTCTGAGACAATGAACTATCGTAATATTTAATGAATCATTTTGACTCTGGTAGATCTTTCAGATGGAAGCCTTTTTGTTCTAGTGAGCAAGCAGGGTATTTTTGTTTTGTTTCTAGGGTAGGCTTATATTTTTTTACAGGCTTAACCTATCTGACCATAGAAATCTCAGGCAATTATTAAGGCTTTACAACAGTTGTGTTTATTGCTAAAAGAAGAACTTTGGATATAATATCAGTCTAGATAATATGTGTGAAGTTCAACCCCCAAATCCGGAACTGACAGTGCAGAAAAGGTTTGAGTGTGAGGTTAGAGAGGAGTGGCTCTAGCACACAGGTAGAGCTCTCCCTGGCTTCAGCACTTCTGCAGTGCCCTGGTGCTCATGGTGATCGCGGAGGTGAGCCTCATGGGGTTTCCAAGTGCCTAGCTGTTTATGAGCACAGGGCATGGCTAAAATGCTGAGCTCTCTCAGGTTCAGAAAACCAGTGGAACCATTTTGAAATTTTTGTTTTATTTGCAAACCACAGAATTATGAATCTTGGTGTGAAAATGCACAAAACCACACACTTAGAAATAATTTTCCTTTATTTGTCTTCTTTGCAGATGACATACTTAAGGCCCATAGGTGTTCCATTAGTTAGCTTCTGTTGTCTAGCTAACAACTTTAAAATGCAGTAGTTCAGAACTGTAAGTTTGCATGTATTTCGATAGATAGGTAAGGTTCTGGTCCTATTCAGAACTGTGCTCAGGGTTTCTGTATGAGTGTTTGGTTGGCTGGTGGGTCTGTGGAGGTGAGCTGGTCTAGGACAGTCTTGTTTGTGTGTCTTGTACTTTGAAATGATCTTTGAGCAGGCTTTCTTAGCTTGTCCCCACAGTGAGTGAGTAAAGGCTATTGTTTTCAGTGCATTTTCTTGGAAAGTCAAGTTGCAAGGTCAGAGCAAATTCAAGGGCAGGAGAAGAGATTTTGCTACATGATCAAATGAGCAGAAAGCACTTTCCAAGATAAGAATGTAAAAAGAGACAGAAACTTAGAGATACTTTTTAATGAATCACCAGAGCAGTGAAATAAAGGCACCGCTTACATGGTACTAGGGCCATTATGGCAAAAGTATCGATTCAGTGTCCCCAAAGCAGCTGTATTTCCTCTGCTGTGCTTGCCTGGCCCTCAGTGATAACTGAGGTCTTCAGACATGCTGGCAACTTTGTCGGTACTGGGTAATGAAGATCACACATGATGTTGGCTTCCTCTCATATTCCTTGGTTTTATTGTTAAAGTTAAGGAAAAGGACAACTTATAGTAGGCTATAAAGATGTAATATGGATGATTTATAATCATATTTTTATTTAAAATAAAGGGGGAAATGCTTAATGCTTCATTCTTGGAAATCAGTGGCATATGTCAAGGCAGTTCTTTTGGAAGCCCAGCTATTGGGGAGGAAGGTTTTTTAATCCTATAGAGAGAAGGATATGACAGGTGTCACAACTCAGGGGCTTTGGGATAGGGCAGAAAATAACAAGCATTTGATTTCCAATTTACTGTCTGAATCAGACTCTAATTGGAATAGGTTCTTCCAGAAGGATAAATTGGACCACACACTATTTCTTTTTTTCCCGTTTCGCCTCCCCACTGCCCTACTCCTTAAAGAAGGCTTGCTCCCCTCCAGTGTTTCAAGTTGCCTCAGGACTGAACACATCCCCTTCCCCTGTGGTCTGGTGAGGTAACCCCACCAGGAGAAAGTGATTGAAAAGCAGGCAACAGAGTACATATTAGATTTAGCCTCAATTTCCCCTACTAGGGGACATATATAAGAACAAAGCTGCCCATCGGCTACATCTGTGTAGGGGGCCTATGTCCAGTCCATGCGTGGTCCTTGGTTGGAGCTTCAGTTTCCACAGGGCCCCCTGGACCCTGGTTATTTGGCTCTGTTGGGCTTCTTGTAGAGCTCCTGTCCCCTCTGTGTCTTTTTATCTTTCTCTCCACTTTCCTACAAGGCTTCTTGTGCTCCACCCAATGATTGAAGATGGGTCTCTGCATCCGTTTTCATCAGGTGCTGGGTGAGTCACGCAAAGCACAGCTATGCTTGGCTCCCTCTGCAAGCATAGCAGGCTATTGTTAATAGTGTCAAAGGTTGGCTGTCTCCCCTGGGGTGAGCCATATGTTGGGCCAGTCATTGGTTGGAAATTCCTTTAATCTCTGATCTATTTTTATCCCTGCCCATCTTGTAGGCAGGATAAATTTTGGGTTGAAGTTTTTGTATCTGGTGTTCCTTTCCCTCCACGAGGAGTTGTGTCTAGCTAGATGGTGGTCTCTTCAGTCTCCATGACCCCTGTTACTAGGCATCTCAGTTAGAGTCACCCTCATATCCTACCAGGGGCCTTCCCTGTTTTAGGTCTCCAGCTTGTCACAGTGAAGTCCCAGCCCCAGGTTTCTCTTCTCTCTCAAGCCCTTTGTCTTCCCACCCCTGTTCTTCTCAGGTCTGATATGGACCCTCATTTCTATCTGTGCTCCCTTTCTTGCCCTGTTCCCTTTCTTCAATCATTTCTGCTGTCTATTCTATTTTCACTTCTGAATAAGAATTAAACACTTAGGCCCTCCTTGTTACTTACCTTCTTTGGGTCTGTGAGTTGTATGGTTATCTGTGCTATAAGGCAAAGCTCCAATTACAAGTGAGTATAAACTATGTGTGTCTTTCTGGGTCTGGGCTAGCTCACTCAGGGTTGAACCTTTCTAGTTCCCACCATTTACCTGCACATTTCATGATTTTCTTGTTTTTAATAGCTGAGTAGTATTTCATTGTGTAAATGTCCCACAATGTTTTTATCCGTTCTTCAGTTGATGGACATCTAGTTTGTTGCCAGATTCTGGCTATTATGAATAAAGCTGCTATGAACATAGTTGACCAAGTGTCAACCTATAGTATGGTAGAGCACCATTTGGGTATATGCCCAGGGGTATAGGTGGGTCTTAAGGTAGAGCTATTCCCAATTTTCTGAGATAGTGCCAAATTCATTTACACAGTGGCTGTACAAGTTTGTACTCGACCAACAATGAAGGAGTGTTCTCCTTTCTCCACATCCTCTCCAGCATGTGTTGTCACTTGAGGTTTTTATCTTAGTCATTCTGATGCTGTAAGATGGAATCTCAGAGTGGTTTTGATTTGCTTTTCCCTGATGACTAAGGATGTTGAAGATTTCTTTTAGTGCTTCTTGGCCACTCGATATTCCTTTGTTGAGAATTTCCTATTTAGCTCTGTAACCCATTTTAATTGAATTATTTTGTTTGTCAGTGTTTAATTTCTTAAGTTCTTTATATACTTTAAATATTAGCCCTTTGTCAGATGGTGAAGATATTGTCCAATTTATAGGCTGCCATTTTGTTCTGTTGGCAGTGTCTTTTGCCCTATAGAAGCTTTTCAATTTCATGAGGTCCCATTTATTAACTGTTAATCTTAGAGCCTGAACTGTTGTTCTGTTCAGAAATTTATCTCCTGTACCAATGAGTTCAAGAATCTTCCCCACCTTCTCTTCTAATAGATTTTGTGTTTCTGGTTTTATGTTGAGGTCTTTGAAAGTCTTGGAAAGATCAGGGGTTCATGCCATATACCTAAACATAATAAAGGCAATATACAACAAGCCAACATCAAATTATTTTTATTTTATTTTATTTTATTTTTATTTATTTATTTTAATCACAGGTCATTCACTTGTATCCCAGCCCCCTCTCTATTTCCCTCCCAATCTCACCCTCCCTCATCTCCTCCATGCCCCCTTCCAAATCCACTGATAGGGGAGGTTCTCCTCCCCTTCATCTGACCCTAGCCTATCAGGTGTCTTCAGGACTGGCTGCAATGTCTTTATCTGTGGCCTAGCAAGGCTGCTCTTCCCTCGGGGAGGGAAGGGGATGATCAACAAGCCAGTCATTGAGTTCATGTCAGAAAATTAATGGAGAGAAACTTAAAGCAATTCCACTGGAATCAGGGAAAGACAAGGCTACCCCTCTCTTTGTATTTCTTTAATATAGTACTTGAAGTTCTAGCCAGAAGAATAAGACAACTAAAGTAGATCAAGGGGATACAAATTGGAAAGGAAGAAGTGAAAATTTTGTCATTTGCAGATGATATGCTAGTATACCTAAGTGACTTAAAAAACTCTACTAGAGAACTCCTACAGATGATAAACACCTTCAGCAAAGTTGCTGGATACAAAGTTAACTCAAAAAAGTCAGTAGCCGTTCTAGATACAAATGACAAATAGACTGAAAAAGAAATTAGGGAAAAAAACATCCTTCACAAAAGCCACATGTAATATAAAGTATCTTGGTGTAACTCTAACCAAGTAAGTCAAAGACCCCCATAACAAGAATTTCAAGTCTCTGAAGAAAGAAGTTGAAGAAGATACCAGAAGATGGAAAGATGGCCCATGCTCATGGATTAACATAATAAGTGGCCTTCTTACTAAAGGAAATCTACAGATTCAATGCAGTTCTCATCAAAATACCAACACAATTCTCTGTAGACCTTGAAAGAACCATTTTCAACTTCATTGGAAAAACAAAAAACCCAGAATAGCTAAAACAATCCTACACAATAAAAGATCTTCTGGAGGTAACTCAATCCCAGTTCTCAAGCTGTACTACAGAGCAACAGTAATAAATACTGCATGATACTGGCATAGAAACAGACTAGTTGATCAATGGAATCTAATCAAAGACACAGAAATAAACCCACCATGGACACTTTATTTTCAACACAGAGGGCAAAACTATACAATGGAAAAAAGAAAGTGTCTTCAACAAGTGGTGCTGGTCTAACTGGATTTCTATGTAGAAAAATGCAAACAGATCTGTATATATCACCTTTCACAAAAACTCAAATCCAAGTGGATGATATTTCTTTAAAATTATGCAGAAATGTTTTATCTATTGCTTTAGAGTTCCAAGAGGTGAGAGAGACCCTGACATGTAAGAGGACATAGCTGTGACAGTGGAACCTGTGGCCTCAGCATTTTTCAGATGAGAGTGCAGATTTGAGGACCTGACTGTTCTGTGTGATAAGCTGGTATCTACTGCTGACAGATTTTGTTTTGTACTATGACTATCCTTTGGTGAGTATCAAGGAAGCTCATTTCTTATGTCCCAGGACCCAACTCCACTTACAGAAGATGCAGCCAAGGTCTCTGCATAATCCTCTCAGTTCACCCTAGATGTTTCCATTGGTCTGGGGGACAACTCCTGTACTCTGAAATAGCTGGCACCTCAGGCTTCTGGGCCTTTCTGGCTCGTGGCCTCTGTGCCTGTGGAGATGCCTTGGTGTTGAGAGACAGGCTACCAGTAGTGATTATTTGACATCTCAAAGAAAAATCCTCATCCAAAGTGAAGCAAAAACTGACAAAAAAAAAAAAAAAAAAAAAAAAAATGCTCAAACTTCCTCATCTCATAGTAACACAGTTCCAAAGTATTACAAACTTCATTATATCTCAGGAGCCTGGGAACCTGCTCATCAAATCTCCTCTTCCTTTTCTCTGAGCTTTGAGACAGGACTCCAGTGCTAACAGCAGGTTTCTCCTGTGCTGATTGCTCTGTTGATCTCTCTTGTTAGGCTTCGGTTGTTGCCTGTTTCTAATGCAGGGCTTTCTCCAGCACACATTCCTCTGTGCCTTTTCTGCTTTGCACTTTCTCCTTTGCTGATTTACTTTTCACATAGTAAAGTAAAGACGAGGGCCTGGAAAGACAGCTCAGTGATTACGAAGACTTGGATGCTCTTTCAGAGGACCCGGTTTCCATTCCCAGTACTACATGTCAGCTCACAATCATCTGTAAGCCCAGTTCCAGGTGATTAAATGCCCTCTTCTGCCCTCTACATCATGTATGTGGTACATAGATATACAAGCAAGCAATACATTCACACACGTATACACACAAAAATAAAATATTTAAAAGAGAATATGAGTGATTCCTTTCATTGTAGCCATAGACACGAGAGAACATAGGTCTTCCACAGCCATAGTTCAAAATTCTAAGCTAAGTGTTGTTCAACTAACACCCACAATGAAGAAAAACATTTCATGCCTGCAGTATCTAATGGTTGGCAATAACTACATTTAGTGATTAAAAACTTGAAGTGAAACTAGACTGATTGAGACATAGAATTTTTTACTTAAACTCCAATTTATAGCTTATCATTTATATTTAAATAGCTATATATGGCTGCCATTTTAGATAGTCAGAGGTGCATTCTGGCTATGTTTTTTCACAATTTTACATATTTACTCCACAACGTTCTTATTGGTAAAATTAATGTTTTATTTCTCAAGTAGGATATTTTTCTATAGAAAGAGCAAATATAAAATCAGATAAATCTATAATAATGTTCTAGAGTGATTAAATAAAAAATCACAGAATAATAAAGAACACATTTGCAACAGACATAAAAAAGAAAAAATATAAAATATAAAAAATTAAGGCTCTAATTATTAAGAAGGTAAGGCACTTAAGTTATAAAAATGAGACAAAGTGAAAGAATACGAGTCTATAAATGGGTCTTATGAGCATCTGGGTTTTGCTATATGGTAATAGCAGTCACTGAAACAGAAGGAAAACATCAGTGGAGGTTGGGCTGCTGTGTCACACCTAAGGACAAAGCACCTGCTTTCTTTCTTTTTTTTTTTTTTTTTTTAAATAAAGAAGTTGGGTGTTTTGATAAATAGAAATAACATATAAATAATTAAAAGATTTTTTTTTTCCTTTTCTTTCTTTCTTTTGTTGCTATAAGCTGGGGGAAAATGTCTTTAAATGAACAAGATAAAATATCCTAGTATCAAAACAGTCAAGTGTAAAAAGCTCTGGCCATTATTAAGCAGATCATTTGCCTACCTCCTGGAACTGGGGAGACAAACATAGCTTCCTTAGGAGTAGGTAACCTGAAAACACCTTTTGTCATCCCCAGCTGGCCTCAGGAAGCATACATCTTGAGTTTTCCTCAGAGCCTTCCACCATTGAAGGTGGAATAAACAAAATAGTGATCCCAGAGATAACCACAGCTTATTCCCTGGGATTTGTGAATACATGGGAATAAAGACTTCTCAGGTATGATTAGAGCTAGGGATCTTGTGAATTTAAGATGGAAAAGTTCCTCTGTTAGTAAGGCAGACTTAAGCTCATTATGAGACCTCGAAATGGAAGAAAGTGGAAGGAGAGGACAACAGACTCAATGTGCCCATGGCTGACTTTAAAGATGGAGAAATGAACTACATACAGCAACATGCAAGTCTTCAAGCCTGGGGAAAAAAACAAACAAATAAACAAACAAACAAACAAACAAACAAACCAAAAACTTGATTTTAAACTGGGCATATTTTTATATAATAACTTCTCTGCAGCAAATCTTATCAAACTCATTACATTCTGCAAATCTGCTGATTTAGTTTCTTTTTGATGTGAAGCAGTTTATCAGGAGATCTCTTTCTATCATAAGGCTGAAATCTAACGTAAGCGTTCGTCTTCCTTAACCGTCAACTCCCCAAGACCAGCTTATTCCTTCTGAAGACTTGCTGTAGCTGTCTGCACCCTTTCTCTGGTTCCCCTGTGGCTTTGTTGACTCAGGTTCCTGTTCCTTACATCTCCGTTGTTTTCCCCATTCTTAGGACACTCTACTACCCAAGTCCTGTTGGGTCGAAATTCTGATTCTGCTACACCTGCGCTTTGAAAACGTTGGTATTGCGTGGTCCTTTCTTATATTGTTTTTCTGCTTATTGCTGATTTTGCTCATTCAAGTAAATTGTTTCTTTTCTTTGGTTAATTGACAAAGTTTCTGTCAATTTTGTTTATGTATTCTTTTTAAAAGCTCTTAAACTTGGTTATTATTTTTTCCTTTGTCTAAATTTCATTCGTTTATTCTTGTATTTTATTATTTCTTCTTATGTACCGTATTTGTGTTTAGTTTATTTTTGTGTCTACAAATTGTTGCATTGCATCATTAACTCATTTATCTGTGCTCTTTTTGGCTCTTTTAACAAATAGGCCATTACAGTTACAAATTTCTCACCTAGGACGGATTTTAACCAGTCTGGAGCTTTTGTTGCATTGTGTTTTATTTTTCTTTATTACCAGAATTAAAAAAAAAAAAAAAAACAAACCACAAAACTTCTTTCTTTACTTAATTTGTGGTCTACTTGTTATTAATTAGTTTGTTATTTAATTTTCATCCCACATATTCAATATTATGTTCTCTTAAAAGGTCTGCTACTCTCTCTTTTATAAAAAAAAGATTAGTATGTTGTGTGATTATTTACATCATAGAAAGTTTTGTTTTTTCTGCAATATAGCACTTCTATGTATGAAGCCTGGTTGGCCTCCATGATCTTTTAGAATTAGGAGAGCTTTGTTCCTGGCTCTTGTGCCCTCTTCATGTCCACTGAGACACTGAGAGCTCAACTGTTACTCTAACTTGTGGTTTTCTCTTGTTGCTTTCAGTGCCCTCTCTTTTTCTCTATTTTGTTATATACCATGAGGAGTTTTCCTTTCTGGACCGATGTGGTGTTCTGTGTGCTTCTCGTGTCTATGTAGATGTCTTTTCTTGACTTGCAGGGTCTTCTTCTATGATCTTGTTGGTATGATTGCTGGTCTACGCCATTTAACTGGGATCTTCTATAATGCCTAAAATTCACACATTTTGTATTTTCATGTTGTTCCAGGAAAGGATGCAAATGAGGATCTTTGCTGGGTTCACTTAGGCTGGTGCTAAAGCTACATTCCAAACTAGCCCTGGGATCATAGAATGGCACTGGACAGATGAGGATCTAGGGTATGCTCCATGCAGGGTTTATCATAGAAGGGTACATCCTTACTTGAGTCTCTGGGAGTTTCAGAACTGCATAGCAGATGGGGATACAGGTCTCACTTGGTTGGCCTGGTACACAGCTGGGAATGTGGGCATGGTGCTGGTTGGTAAGGCTCTCAAGGACCTCTTCTGTCTGCGGTGGTTCAGAGTCCATGTGTCCTGACTTAGGTCAGGGAAAGTGAGAATGGGCAAGGGTGGGCAAGATTAGGAAATATTTGCTGCAGCCTTTTTTGTTTTCATCAGAGGAAGCTAGATGTAGGCTGTGTGCTATTCCCAGACTCATGGTAGAGTGGTGCTTTCTGCCTACATGTGGGTAAACTGCTTATATTCTTTTTTTTTTTCTGACTTTTTTTTTTGAATTTTATTTTTTAGTTTTATTTGTTATAATTTATTTTTTTATAAATTACATTTTATTCACTTTGTAGCCCCCTCCCTCATCTCCTCCTAATCCCACCCTCCCTCCCTTATCTCCTCCCATGCCCCTCCCAAGTCCACTAATAGGGAAGGTCCTCTTCCCCTAGCTTATTAGGTGTGGCTACATTGTCTTCCTCTGTGGCCTGGTAAGGCTGCTTCCCCCATCAGGGGGAGGTGATCAAACAGCCAGCCACTGAGTTCATGTCAGAAACAGTCCCGATCCTCTTACTATGGAACTCACTTGGTTACTGAGCTGCCATGGGCTACATCTGTGCAGGGGTTCTAGGGGTTCTAGGTTATGTATGGTCCTGGTTGGAGTATCAGTCTCAGAAAAGACCCCTGGTGCCCAGATATTTTAGTTCTGTTGCTCTCCTTGTGGGGATCCTGTCCCCTCCAGGTCTTATCTCCCCTTTATTTCATAAGATTCCTTGCTTTCTGCCCAAAGTTTGGTTATGAGTCTCAGCATATTCCCTAGTAAGGGGAACAAAGACTATTTCTGACATGAACTCAATGGCCCTTTGACCTCTCCCCCCCAAGGTAGGAGCAGCCTTGGCTAGGCCACAGAGGAGGACAATGCAGCCAGCCCTGAAGATACCTGATAAGCTAGGGTCAGATGGAAGGAAGGAGGACCTCCCCTATCAGTGGACTTGGAAAGGGGTAGGGAGGAGATGAGGGAAGGAGGGTAGGATTGGGAGCGAATGAGGGAGGTGGCTACTGCTGGGATACAAAGTAAATAACCTGTGATTAATATAAAAAGAAAAATTATATTAAAAAAGATTATTTTTGAGTGAGGTATCACAGAAGCGGAAAGACACACATGGTATATACTTACAAGTGGATATTAGACATGTAATATAGGATAAACATACTAAAATCTGTACGTCTAAAAAGCTAAGCAAGAAGGAGGACCCTGGGTAAGATGATCAATCCTCACTCAGAAAGGCAAAGAGGATGGACTTAGGAAGAGGGAGAAAACAGGGAACAAGAGAGGAGCCTACCACAGGGGGCCCCTGAAGGACTGCTTATATTCTGTATATATATATATATAAAAAAAACAACCCAGAAATATAGAAACATAGAAAAAGGTTCTTGGTCAAGACTGATGTCAGAAGTGTACACTTTGAGTTAAGAATATACGTACATGTAAAAATATAAACAGCCTTGATCAAGGATCAACTATTAAAAATCACATCCGAAATTTTGACAGTATCCAAGGAATTTTCCACAATAATAACTTTGTGCTCAACTTATTGAGAGGATCTGCTTTGTGTGTTGGATGGCTTGGAATGTGAACAATACTGCTTTCATTTCCTCTTTCTGTAACGTAGAATCTTAAAGGCTGAGAATGTCATCAGAAACTATGTAGCGCTTTGTTGGGGTCATTTTTGTGACTGCTCAGACCTGATTCACCTCCTAATAAGGGACGAGTTCAAACATATTCATTCTCTCTTAGCATAATTGGGGACTATTTGTCACTACTGAGAGAAAAAGGAAATCCTTTTTTAGGCAGTCACGTATCAGCCACAAAATGACTCCTTTTGTAGCTGCCTCTATCTCCCTTGTAGAATTCAGTAGATGGAATGGAACATTAGCCCCATCATTTGACACTCAGGAAGCACACTCAGGATAGCACAAACAGTCCATTTTCATCTCTGATACTTGCAAGAGCTCTGTGTTTCTGCTAAAAAATAGTTGAATTGGCTCTTTCTAGACAAATTGACATGTCTGCTTTCCTTTTTATTTTTCTCCATGCTTTCATCTGAATTATTGTCAACACAGTGGTTCTGTTTTGCAATATTTTGTTTTTAAGGAGAAAGTCACCTCTATAGAGCAGGCCTACAATGCACGGCTGTTGGTAAGCATCTTGGGTATGGACCTGAGTGTTTGTTCTTTAGAAGTGCTGGAAATCAGTCTTTTTCAAGAAAATCACTCAAGGGGTCTTCGCCGAGGGATCACACTTCAAAGCAGGTTTCTTCTCTCTGTGCTTTCTGAAATGCTCATGTTTGTACATCCATATTCATTAGGAGTCCAAGCAGGCTGCCATCCTGTTTGATTTCCCCTTGCAGACAGCACTAGAGATTTCTATGATACTGCCTGTAGTGGGCAGTGAGAAATCCCTAACTCAGTTCGCTCAACTTGGTGTGTTTCCTCCCTGGGTAAATGATTCAGAATAGTTAATAGCGTGTTGAAATCTCCACAGACAGAAATGCTAATGCATTTGCCAAATACCTACGATTATCAGCTCAATCTTTAGTTCTTGGAAACTGACATAAATACTCTGAATGTGTTAACATCCTTTATGGTATCTGCTGGAGAGTCTTGCTTTGTTGACCTTGTGTAAAGCCTTCCCTGACAGCAATTCAATAGAAGGATGGGTGCCCAATCTATGTTCTTGTGAAGAAGAGAACAAAGTAGCTGTTTAAATTTCTTTCATGTACCATAGAAACAGGATTCCAGCTTCTGTGCATCAGCCATTTTCCGATGAGACCTCGGAGAAGAAGAATTTTATACCAAGACCAGAAAGCTTGATATCTCTATACTTAGACCCCACTGTTGGGTCTAAAAGTTCCTAGTGTCTCAGTGTTATCTTCCTTCTGACAAAGACTTATTTCCACAGACTGACATTATAGAACAGAATGTGCACTAAATCATGCACTTTCTTTCTTTCTTTCTTTCTTTCTTTCTTTCTTTCTTTCTTTCTTTCTTTCTTTCTTTCTCTCTCTCTCTCTCTCTCTCTCTCTCTCTCTCTCTCTCTTTCTTTCTCTCTCTCTCTCTCTTTCTTTCTTTCTTTCTTTCTTTCTTTCTTTCTTTCTCTTTTTAGATAATCTGGTTATAGAAATATATCAAATGAAATCATAAAGACTTCCTAATGAGGATTAATTACCCAAGATGAAATCTTTTGTATAAAACATGAAGGTAAACAAGAATCACAAAATACCTAAAAACCCATTCTCTTCCACATACAAGGTAAAACTTAAGACCTAACATATCAATAATCATATTTTAGAAATGAGTTAGATATAATTAAAATGTGTTTCATCTAGTTCTTTTTAACTTGTTAAGACTTGTTAAAGTATTAAAATTTCATTTGTGGCCCATATCTCCTTTGTATTGAGCTCTATAGTAGAGGTTGGAGCGCACTATTGTTCGTGAGGCAATTCTGTCCTGCAGGCTACTTTCATAACTACATTTTTATTTGAACATAACCATACCCATTTAACATGCAGTGCATGGCAGCTTTTAAGTATCACTGGACTGTCTCTCCCTGTTTTGTATTCTTTATACTTGGCTACAAATTGCAATAATCATTTCTTTCTTTTTTACTTACCCTTGCAAAACCTTTATATCTGCCTAGCTGCATGAATGTAATCTGTTCTTCTGTTCTTCACACAGCAGTTAGGATTAAGTAATATTTTAAAACTTACATAAAATTATGCTATTTCTCAAACAAAACCTCCTAAGGCTTAACCCATCTGAACTAAAAGAACAAATACCCCCCATGGCTCACAGGACTGTGTATGGCCCAGACTTTTATACCTTCAGTTATCCTTCCCAGCATCTTCCACTGTGAACGTCACTCTAGGCAGGCTGGGTGTCACACTGCTTTCTGAATACATAAAGGTAAACGTCCCTCAGAGACTTTGTATCAGCTAAATCAGAACATGCTTTCAATTGTGTTATACTTTAGAATTCTCTGTCTTGTTGCCTCACTTTATTTTTAAAAGATAGTCACTTCTCCAAGGAGATTTTCTAGTTAACATTACCTAAAATATTCTCCCACTTTCTAGCAGCAAACTTGCTCTTTAACCTTGTTTTGTTCTTCTTTGTGTTAGTAACTATTAGACATTGTACTTGCTATTTTAACCTTGTTTATTAATTATGTAATGCTGTAATGCTTTGTTTACATCCTCTGTAGTATGTTCTAAAAGGAAAGAAAGTACAGGTGAGGAAGGTACAGTGGTGTGCCAGACCGGATTTGTACTAGTGACAAAAACAAATGATGAACTTCTAGGAATTTTGAGAGCTTGCTTAAAAATAAGCACAATATAAAAATTTAAATCATACAATCTAACAACTAAAGGTATTATACTAAAAGCAAAGCTAATGCCCAATGTTCATATTTGCTAATTGCTTTATTTCATCTTACTGCTTCCTTCTTTAGGCTGTTTGTAGCAATACGATGTATCTGCAAGGTAGAAATTCTACAAAATGTTATACCACATCTTTACTAAATTGAGTTAACTTATTTGTTGACATCCCACTGGCAATAGTGAGAGTAAGTAAAGATTATAGCTATACAGACTATTGATGTTTGGAAAGTTAGCAAATTCTACATTAAATGATTTCTCCAATAAGCCCTCCTAAATCTTAACCTGTTTGAATAAACAGAACAAATCCACACCACGGCCTTCTTCTACATTTTCAGGGGGTATGGGCTGTGGTGTTGGCAGAAGTCCTAACTCACTAGCAGTATATCATTGCACCAATAAGGTGCAGGCCTACATCTTAAAAGATCTTAAATGGTTTGGAAACCTGAGACAGAGAGTGTGTGTGTCTGCATACATATAAACTTTCTTCGGTAAAAGAAATTGCATAAGCAAATAAATGAGAAATGAGACATTGGAAATGAATTCAGGGACTGATAACACAACCATTTATAGTTTAGACAGATAGAGGGAGATGAGAATGATTTCTGCAGACCAGTAATGAGATTTTAGCAAAGCTCTGTGCTTCTGAGCAAATTAATGCGTATGGACCCACATCTGTTCTACTGGCATCCTGATCCTTGACTTGGCTCCTGGTAGCCTAGCTGCCTCCTTTTCTCTTCTCTCTCTGATGAATGTTTATATACCTCCTGCAGGTCTTTATGACCTAGTAATGAGCACCTAGTTTCAGTGTTTAGCAATTCCTCGTAGTTTCCACTTTTCTTCCTCATCAGTATGTGTTTTTCATACCTACCGACTCATGCAGAAATTTTAGATATTATGCTGTATTGTTATTCCGGTCTTCAAGAGCAGAGCCCTGGGTTGTGCTGTGTTTCATTGGAAGCATAAATTTCACCCGTATTAGCTGGAAGTCACTTGAGACTAAAGGATGGAAGAGCAAAGAGGCCTGGTCACTTTAACTTGGTTTCAGCTCGGCATAACTGCCATGGAATCTTCCCAGCGCTGGTTACAGAGAAAAGGAGTGAAGATGTTCTTTGAAGTGCCACTCGCAGAAAACATAAAGCAAGCTGTCTTAAGAATAAAATGAAAGCATACTCATCAGAAAACATGCATAGCTGGCAGGTAAGCACACGGAAAGTTCTTCCTGTCACACGGCACCAGGGAAATGCAAACTAAACCACTAGATGCACCTAAATTCTGCTAGAACAGCCCCATCCAGAGAACTGAGAACAAAACATGCTGGTGAAAAGCTGGGAATCATGAGAATCCTCCCAGTCAGGCATGGTAGGGTATGTAGGTAAACTGGCCTGACTCTGGAAGACAGGAAGCCTGCTACAGAACAACGCCTCTTCTCAGCATATAATCCAGCAGAGGTGACTCCTGGCATCTGCCCAAATAATCTGCAATGTTATGTCTATCCGGAAACCTCCACAATGATGCCCCTATCAGCTTTATTGACAGTTATTCTAATTAGAAGAAACCAAGATACCCTTCCGTAGGTGAATGGGTAAAGAAAATGTGGAATATCCAGAAAATGAAATGTCATTTAGAGCAAATGAGATAAAAGCTATAAAAAGCCATGAAGGAGACGTGAATGGAAATAACTAAGTTAAAGAGATCTATAAAGTGTAAAGGTCGCATATTGCATCATTTCGACCATGACATTCCGCAAAGACAAACTACGAAGGGAGTAATAAGATTTGTCTTCACAGGGGGATTTGGGAAGATGGGAAGAAAAGTCAGGGCACACAGGAGTTTGAGGGCAGTCAAGTTCTTCTCAATAGTTTTTTAATGGTGAATATGTATCACTGCACCCTTGTGCGAGCCCACGAAATATGTAACATGAGTGCACCCTAGTGTAAACTCTAGCATTTTGGGGTAATGCTGTTTCAGAGTCTGTTCCTCTTACAGGTGTGCTACTCTGTTTAATAAAATTGGGGGCAGGAAATTTTTTCTTCCTACTTTGAGTTTTTCATTTCTTAAAAAAAAAAAAAAAGATTTGTTTCTTAATGTCATGCATTTAGTAATACATTGTAATAACTCATGCTCATACCCTACCCCAAATCCTACCCCAAGATGCTCCCTCCTCCAGATAAATTCATTGCCTACATCCTTAACACTCTGCCTCTGAGAATACAGGAAACTTATTACCTTGAGGGAAAAGACTACTAACTCTAAAACTCTGAAAACTAAAGTGCATATACATTTTATATGTACACACACACGTATATGTTATGGGAAAGGCCTTTCCTGAGGCACAGCTTAATCTAAATGTGAGTTGAGAACACCAGAAACAGTTTTAATGCCTAGTCCACAGGCCTCTTCATTTCTCTATTTCAAGATACATAGAGCCCTCACAGACTCAGATGACTCTGTCAGTTCCAGATTTTATATATATATATGAACTGCAAATACAGTAGAATAGTGTAAGAACTTTCTCCAATAGAAATCTTTTTTATAATTTTTATTTTTTTATATTAATCGCAGGTTATTTACTTTGTATCCCAGCCATAGCCCCCTCCTTCATTCCTTCCCAATCCCACCATCTCTCCCTCATCTTCTTCTTGCCCCTTTCCAAGTCCACTGATAGGGAAAGTCCTCCTCCCCTTCTATCAGACCCTAGCTTATCAGGTATCTTCAGGACTGGCTGCAATGTCCTCTTCTGTGGCCTAGCAAGGCTGTTCCTCCCTCCGGGCAGGGGAAGGTTAAAGAGCCTGCCATTGAGTTCATGTCAGAAATAGTCCCTGTTCCCCTTACTAGGGTACCCACTTGGATACTGAGCTACCATGGGCTACATCAGAGGAGGGGTTCTAGGTTATATCCATACATGGCCCTTGGTTGGAGAAACAGTCTCATAGAAGACCCCTGTGCCCTGACATATTTGGTCCTTGTGGAGCTCCTGTCCTCCCCAGGTCATACTAATTCCCCCTTCTTTCATATGATTCCCTGCACTCTGCCCAAGGTTTGGTTATGAGTCTCAGCATCTGCTTTGATACACTGCTAACTAGAGTCTTTCAGAGGCCCTCTGCGGTAGGCTCCTGCCCTCCTGTATACCCAAGACAAAAGGTCGGAGAAAGAAACCAGGGAAACAGCACCCTTCACAATATCCAATAGAAATCTTAAGGTATGTTTCTATTAGGTAATATTTAAGCACTTTTAATGCACAACTTACTAAATGATTCACCAGCTCTCTCATTCTTCATGTCTTCTATGTGGGAAGTGCTCTTAGAGCTCTATTGTTTTACAAATAACAGAATCTCCCCTAGGAGGTTAAGAAGTGATGCCCAGAACCAAGCTGGGGAAGGTTAAGTGATGCCCAAGGCCACACATCTAGAAGGCAGCGGTCCAGTGATTTGAAACAGGTTATCTACTCCTCGGGTAGACCTAGAAACAAAGTCTTCCACACCATTTACCTCATCTCATGATTTCCCAGAAGTCATTGTGTCTCACTGGTTCTGACTGCTCCATGTACCCCAATTCCTAAAGCAATTCCAAAGCCATAGCCATTCAGGCTTGAAGTTGGGGTGTTTCTTCCTATTCACATTGCAAAGACTGAAACTAAGGAATGCCAGGCCCTCTGAAAGCTGTATTTTAGGATATAGAAAGCTGTAATATTCAACACAGAAAAATTAGCAGCCACTGGGCTTGGGGATTTTTACCTGAGCAGGATAAAACCCCTTCTCTTATATTCCAATCCCCTGACACAGCAGTCTCCTGGGAAATTTTCTACAGTGGCAAGACAGTCGTTTCCTTGGAGGATATGAAGAGGTAGGCTCTTCCCTTGAGCTGGATGACCCAGGACACCATGTCCTGTATGTAGCATTACATTTATCCATTTACAGGAACTTGCTGACTTGGTGCTCTGACCTTTTCCAAGAGCTTTTTGGAAAAGCATTTGAGAACTCAGTAGCTATTTGTGCTGGATTCTGAGGAATGTGTAGCAATAAAACACAAGTGAAAAAGCTACTATTAGAAATGATAGAGTCACATCTTCATCAAATGTAGCTCCCTAGGGGACAGGAAATGACCCTGCTGGCTGTCTAGACCTTCCCACCTTGTGAATTTAATGAATTCAAGCTTCAGAGCATGCTGACAATTGTCCATGCTCAGAGAGAGACAGTGATGTAATCCTGATTAAGATGGTTAATAAGGAATTAATGAGAGGTTATCTCCTTGTCTTCAATCATTTCCTGGTGAGAAGAAGACTCTTGAGCAGAACTCATTAGAGCTGTTCTTTTGCAGCCACTGAAATTGCTGTTCTGAAATTACTTTGAGTTTTCAAGAAGAAAATGCATTTCAAGTCATTATTTCCTGATGTTATAGGACTGTGTGGTATAAGAAGGCTTATGTTTCAAATCCAATTCAATCAAACACAGTCAGTTCTTTACCTGTGTTGTGTTAGGTCGAGTGTTCAAGACAGAGCTAAAAGTACAGTCAGGAAAATGGCAATGTTAAGGTCACAGTAGAAACTAAAAATCTCAGCCCGTCACTGTTTTTTTTGTGATCTTGAGTAATAAGCTCTCTATGTGGATTCTTTTATAGAGAGAAATGAGATTAAGATAATATTATCTATTAGAATTACTTAATATAGGCAGCAAGAGAAGGATTCAGAGAAAAGTCTGGTTCATAGAACACGTCTAGTGAGGACGTGACTGTTGAGCTTGGTCATTGAACTCAATCTGAAAACTTTCCTCCTGGAGGCTGGGTAAAACATGGACCGTGTCTCAGGAAAGACCCCTGGGCCCAGATTTTTTGGTTCTGTTGCTCTCCTTATGGAGCTCTTGTCCTCTCCAGGTCCCACTATTTCCCACTTCTTTCCTAAGATTCCCTGCACTCTGCCCAAAGGTTGGCCATAAGTCTCAGCATCTGCTTTAATAGTCTGCAGGGTAGAGCCTTTCAGAGGCCCTCTGTGGCAGGCTCCTGTCCTGTTCCCTGTTTTCTTCTTCTTCTGATGTCCATCCTCTTTGCCTTCCTGAATGGGGATTGAGCATTTTAGCCAGAGTCCTCCTTCTTCATTAGTTTCTTTAGGTATACAGATTTTAGTAGTTTTATCCTATATTATATCTTTAATATCTATTTATGAGTGAGTATATACCTTGTGTGTCTTTCTGATTCTGGGATACCTCACTCAGGATGATCTTTTCCAGTTCCTACCATTTACCTGCAAATTTTATGATTTCCTTGTTTTTTATTGCTGAGTAATATTCTGATATTCTAACCAGGGACCATTCATGGAGATAACCTAGAACCCCTGCACAGACATAGCCCACGGCAGTTCAGTGTCCAAGTAGGTTTCATAGTAATGGGAACAGGGACTGTCTTGGACATGAATTGATTGGTCTGCTCTTTTATCATCTCCCCCTGTGGGGGGAGCAGCCTTACCAGGACACAGAGAAAGACAATGCAGCCACTCCTGATGAGACCTGATAGACTAGGATCAGAAGGAAGGGGAGGAAGCCCTCCCCTATCAGTGGACTGGGGGAGGGACATGGGTGGGATTGGAGGGGAGGAGGGAGCTACAGGGGGGATACAAAGTGAATAAATTGTAATTAATAAAAATTTTTAAAAAACATGAACTGTGGTAAGATCAAGTTCTTTCTGTCTGCAAATTATATATGATTCCAAGTGATATTAATGTTTTTCACTAGCTATGCCTCAGAGTGCTGAGAAAACAAATTACTACCAGATATGTGTGAGAATCTATCATACTGAGATTGGATTTTAATTCAGGAGAGTTTATTGATTATATTCGATGAAACCATTACTACTCATATAGAAGAAACAACAAGAGCTCTTCCTTAACTCTATACACAAATGTTCATCCTTAATAGACTGAAAATTAAACAAAAATAGTATTTCTGGAACAAATTATAAAGTAATATTTTCAGAACCTGAGATGATAGAGCATTCTTCAGTTAAAGAGAAATATTATAAGATATAGAAATTTGACTGCATAAATATAAAACATAGCATAGGAAGCATTTCAGGCGCTAGAAGATAAGAGTGAATATTCAAGCTACATATATTGTTACTAACCACAGTCAGGCCACTGAAGTAGGCTCCTGCTCCTGCTCTTCAAGTAACTGAAGAAAGAACTAAAGTCAGAGTTTCAGTAAGTATGAAGTGGCAATTCAGGTGAAAGGGAAAAAAAAAAGTAAATTATTTTTAAAAGTTCCTAACCATAGACAGGAAAATGCGCCCAAAAAGAACAAGCATGAATTGAGTTGTCAGGTTTTGAACCAAGCATGGTGAGACCATTATTTGTGCATGATGTGGTTAAGGTGGAGGAGCAGGGTGGCGCCGCCAGATGGCCCTGCTGGACACTAAGTCGCTCTTACATTTGAAAAAGTTACTTAGAAAAACTGCTTAAAATGATACACGTTGATACCTTAGAACAAGCGGTCCTACCCGGGGGATTTTTCCAGGGAAAAAAAGCATAAAAAGGTGTGATGTGATATATGCAGGAGCACGTTTATTTCAGTTTTTCAAGGAGGAAAATGGAAATTAAGCTGGGAAATGTATCAACAATGTAAAGATGGAATACATTATGGTTCATGAATGCTGCTGAGTATTAGGCAACTTCTAAAGAAAATGTGTTAGGGACGGATGGTCATTTGTTTGTTTTCCTTGACTAAGTAGTTTGTCTTGACTGTTGCTCTTTGCTGGCATTTCTTCGCTTCATAAAGAGAGGGTTAATGAAACTTTATGTCTCCCTCATATCCATAGTAAGAGAACTATAATCTGAGGGAAATTCACCTATTAGGTTCACATTCTGTGTAGCATGAAATATTTGTCTGAGAAATCGGAAAGCATGAGTTTGTGAGCCAGTGGGTAAGAGCACTGGCTGCTTCTCCAGAGAATTCAGGCTTGAACTCATGCATTCCCACAACACCTGGAATCATCTGTAACTCTTTAGAGGATCCAACACCCTCTCCAACCTCCACAGACACTGTGTGCACACTGCACAGAAGCACAGGCCGGGAAACACTCATACATCTAAATAAGATTAAACAAATCTTTAAAAAGAAATCGTTGAGGAAGGAAGAGGGACTGAACAGTGAAAGCACATCAGTACTATCAAAGGAAACACTGCTGATATATTATTCTCTTAGTTTATTTGCTTCTTGATGAGTTTCAAGGGAGGATACTCCCCTCGAGGGTAACCAGCTTCTTAGAGCCTTCTGACCTAGAGTAGCTTCTATGACACCATGGTTAGTGTGGCTGCATACTGGCACACTGTACACAAACAAAGCTGAGGCCATGATGATCTTCCGAGTCATGCAAGTCAATTATTTATTAAGCTTCTGCACAGTGTGCTTTGAAGATCACAAGACAGTCATTACAGTATCCAAATCAACACATTCATGCTGTCATTTCTACAAGTGATTATTGAAAACCTGAAAGGAGTCCTGTGCTATTTTAGGAAGAAAATAATGAGTCAAAAGGGTCAAAGAGTTCATAGGAAGTTTGTATTCTAACCAAGATCAGATACGTAAAATAGACAATGAAGAAATAAGTGAAAAGATATATAGAAGGAGAGTCTATATAGAAATACATACACAAGGTATGCGCGCACACACATGTATTGTAAATAAGGTGGTAAAACAGGCTGGTCATAGAAGGACAGTATAGAGAAATGATACATCAGCTAGACCCTAGGTAAAAGAGAATAAACTGAGGGAAATTTCAGGGCATGAGTGAATGGTCAGTGACAGAGTGACAGTTTCAAGCCAAACCAGGAGCTCGCCTGTGCACATATGCTATAACCAGTCAGGTGTCCAGTGCTTGGAAACATCAGAAGAGAAGGAATACCTGTATTCTATATTACTGAGATGCTAGATCACTGGGATCCCTCTGATCACTAGGAAATTTTGTATTTTCCTCTGTTAAAAGCCATACAAGGTTTTAGAGCAGAACACAAACAATCTCTGTTTTAATTAGCATTAACTAGCAATTTGACACAGCCTGGAGTCACCTGAAAAGAGTGTCAGTTAAGCAAGTCTTTATCAGGTTGCTCTGTGAACATGTCTGTAAGAGATTGTCTTAACTGACACAGGAGGGCCCGGACCACGGTGTGCTGTGCTAACCCTAGAAGGTAGTCCTGCATTATTGAGAGAGCCAGGTAAGCATGAATGAGGCAGATAAGCAGCATGCCTCCATCACTCCTGCCTCCAGGCCGCCCCCACCTTGTGTTTCTGCCCTGATTTCATCCAGTGGTGGATTATGACCTGCACGTGTGTAAAACAAGTGTATACTCTTCTCTTCCCATGCTACTTTTAGTGGGACTATTTTTTTTTCAAACAAGAGAGCAAATCTAGAATAGGATCTCACACAAAGTTTCAAGAAGGACTTGCCAACCTGCCATGAAAGATACCAGTAGAGAAGGAAGAGTGAAAGCAGGAATCCAATGAGTAATGGTGTTCTTGAAAGCTTCCAGAACAGATAAGAATATGGCAGCTGTTGAGGTAAGTGAGCAGTGGTCAGATCTGTGGTGTTCTGAAAACAGAGGTGTTCAAAATTGCTTTTGGCTCAAGTGCAGATTAGATAAGAGACGTGGGTAAACCTCTTGTTAGGCAGAGCCTCTAAAGGATTGTTATAGGTCTCTCCAGTCTCCTTGTTTGTCTTCTGAGGCTTCTTAAATAGGAAATGTTTGGAATTTTCCACAGTCAGCTTCAAGGTGATCTATGAAAATGGCTGCTGGACAGTGTCTTGTTTCAACTTTTGTTCAACTGGTCACTCTCCTCCGCATATCCTTTGTCTGTTTTCTCTCCCAGCAATGCTAGATAGTTCCTTGCAGTCTCTGCTCTTAGACTAGGTGGATGAGAAGGCTGTGTTGACTTCTCACTTCTGTAAGCAAGGCCTTTCCCATCTTAGTTGCTCTGACTTAAAATGGCCTTGAGTTGTCCTATGGTTTGACCAATGCTCTCTTGACTTCCAGCACACAGTCTGGGACTCACGGTGTAGACTGTAGCCCTCTATCCTCACACTGAAAACTTTAAAAGCAACACCTTTATTTGTTATTTGGATATTAGGGGCCTTCTCTTTCCTTTCAGGGTTTCATAACCACTGCTTGTAGCCTTCATCATGTCACTCTTAATAAAGATCACTAGAAGGATAATTCATCTCGGCTTCTTTTCTAGGAACTTGCTTACATTTTTTTAAAACAGTTACCACTTAGAAGCAAACTTCCTTGTAATTCTGAACTTCCTTATTCAGATTTTGTTTGTGATATAAGTCAGAAAGCACTGGTGTGGTTTCTGTGATGGCAGAGGGCAATTATTTGAACCCAACCCTCTAAGCTCTACTGCTTATCATGCAGTATCCTTTTTTCATGCTCGATCTCATCCACAGTTCAAGGGCATGGTATATAAAAGAGAAGGGGACAGCCAAATCAAATTATGGTGGACAGTGAACTTAGCAAGGCATACAGAGATGCCCATAGCTCACCCTGCTTTGTTACTGGTTAGGACTGGGTCATGGTTACAATGGCTTTGACCTGTTGTAGCCCAGGGGCAGACGAGACACTGACAACAACAGTGAAGAAACAGAAAAACAATTTTCTTCCCCCAGTCTAGACCACGGAGTGTTGCTAAAGCTAAGGCTTCCTGAGGGCCAGCTAGATGGTAAAGTGGGTCATGGTGGGTGTTGTGTAAGCCTGAAGACCTGGATTCAGACCTTAGAGCTCATGAAGAGGTGGACGGGGAGAACCAATGCCACAGTGTTTTTTTTTCTGGTCTTCATCACATGCTCTGACACATGTTGACATAGTTCTCCACCTTGATCCCTTGCTCACTTACTCTCCAATAATTAAAGATAAACATAAAAATAGCACTTTCTTGAAAACTAAGTTTGGCAGGCTCTGCTTATTATTGTGAAGTCAGCTGGCTTCCTGTCCACGCTCCTAGATACGATTTCAGAAAAGGATGAAACTCAGGAGTTCCTACCTCCCTGTAGACCAGAAAGCATCCCTGCAACCAGGAAGCAGAACCACATCAGAAGACAAGGCTCAGAGCTAAGCCTTCTCTGTACCAAATGTCCAGAGCAATTTCTTAACTCAGGAGTAAGATGCTAAGTGCAGAAACATCATGGTAATAGCAAGATCCCAACCTTCTCAAGAAAACGTTGCTCATCACTGCGGAAGCATCTCAGAAGGTGCCAGGCAACAGGAGGCTAGATGCTTTCATTCCAGACCCTTTCCTGTGCTTGCCTCCAGCCTGCTGCAGGAGATGAGACTGGGTGGTTGCTTTGAGGGGCATGGCAGCCCTTTCTGCTTAATTTCCGGTGGGCCCTCTGTGCCCAGGGAGAGAGCAGGCTTTGCCTGTGATGTCGGTAATGAACTGCCGCTGGGAACAAATTAATGAGTGTGTCAGAAACTGTGGTGGAGCCGCATCACGATTTATAAACACCACAGTAAAAATGCCAGGACAGCTCTGACACAAAGCACAGGAATTCAGCAGCAAAGCACCTCTTCTAAGTAGAAAAGAATATAAAATAACATCGTTCTGCATGACCAGCATTGCCAAGAGAATTCCTGAGCCCACAGATTGTTATTTTAAATTTTTGTATTTGGTTCATAGGGAAATATAGGTAATTGAGTTTTGCTTTTTATATTCATGTATGTAAATACGATATGAAATAAAAACAAATTAAATGCATACAGCTGCAATGGACAGGCATGAAGCATGTGGAATGCAACTGACATTGATTTTCTATCATGTTTGTTTCTTAATAAAACCATTTTCTTTTCTTGAGTAGCATCAATTTTCATCCCTTTTGATTAATCATATTCTTTAGTATTTTGACTTTGGAACTTGGGTACAAAAATTAAAATTCAATGGAGAAAAAGGATCATGTAAATTACAGAGACTCATGACTTTAAAGTTCATGGCATGGGAGGAAAAAAAACATTTATTTAGAAGTAACAATAGGACTGTGTGGCATCCAAATCTGTGACCCAGAGCACGTCCATATGGGAGACAGTGCTCATTTCAACAGTTTCCTCAGAGCCCTCACTTCCCATAGAAGCCAGTGAGGCTGCTGAATGGAGGTCAAGGCATAAGGACCCAAGCCGTACGACTGCAGGCTTCCTCCACGGAGCTCAACCCAAGGCCCTTCCCTTCATCTGCGTTGCTTACTATGATCTACATACATTTTGCATTTCATTCAAATGCATCATACGTCACAGACAGGAAACTGTAATAGTAGATTGAATATGGGTTTCAGAATCAATAAGACCTAATTTCAAGCATTGACTCCAGTCTTCATTAGCTTTTCTATTCGGAGCCCATGTAACTTCTTGGAGCCTTGGTTTCTACTAAAGGCAAAGTAATAAGAGTACATACTTGCTTGGTTGCCATGAAGACTGTGGACAGGGATTTAGAAATATCTTGCACTTAAGTGATTTTCACAAAAGAGCCTGACTATTATAACAGGTTCAAGCTGGTAACTAGTCAGAGATTTAAATGATTTGTTTTCTTCCTCTGAAAACTACGGAACATGAAGTCTCCTTCCTTCACCAGTTCTGATGTCAAGGCTAACAGAAGGCAATTTTGCCTTGAGTCAGAGTCTGTTCTGGCTAATCAAAATCTCCAAACGCTAAGTAGCATTTCAGAAGGAAAAGAGCTTGGGAAGAAATACTGCTTATTTGTCACAAGTGACCAATTTGAATGTAGAACAATTGTAGGAAATGGTTTACTACGATTTCAAGCAATTTAATGGTTCATTTTACCACTCTATTTTCAGTTTAAATTATTCTTTAGTAGTTTTTGTTTTTAATGTTGTAACCCATGGATGTCCATACACAACATTTGATAGAGGAGAAATCAAAGTGATGAAATCCGGATTAGGTGTCTAATCTAATCTACCATGGGGAGCAGAGGTGTGTCCGCCTGAAGTGCCAGCTTGATGTGTCTGTCTCTCGCTTTGCCAGCTGTGCTTTGGTAGTTGCCATACCTCAGTCTCTCTAGACTTATTACAGGTTTTTCTTGGGGTATTCTTGTTTCCCTCTATGGCAGATCAGCAGGTTGACTTCCTAGTGACCTGGAATTTTTCTTTTTCTCTTCAAAGGGGATTCAATGTGGTGTAGTTAATGAATGTCTCAGCAGTCAATGCAGTAAGGAAAAAATGAAAAGAAACAGACAGATTTGTTAGTCTTTACAATACCTTGAATTTGTTTAATAGTTTTTATGGAGATTACTGAGGGGAATCTAATCGTACTTCTGGGATTTCCCCATTGAGTTTATTTCTGAAATAATAATTTATTACTTTTGGTTATACATCACTGCTGTAAAAATATTTGTAAATAAAATATTCAAATAACTAAATATAATTGTTGAAATCAAGAATATAGCTATCCTATGGGTAAAGATTTTTAAATTTGTACGTCTTTAGTTTTAAAATCTATGTTTTTTTAATTGTATATGTTTGAGGTTGTTTTGTTGTTGTTGTTTTTTGCCTGCATGCATGTTTGTGTTCTTTGTGCATGTCTGCTGATGGCAGAGCTTAGAAGAGGTGTCAGATCCTCTGATGTGCCAGGTGGGTGCTAGGACTCACACTTAGGCTGTCTGGAAGAGTAGTTGACATTCCTAGCCACCACACCAACTGTCAGCACTAATGTTCACATTTTAGTGCATACACTGGTACTCTTCAGATGGCTTTAAAACAGGGTTCCCATTTGTGCAATAACTTCTGTAAAGCTTTTAAATTTTAGAAGGAGTTGTTGGCAATTTTGTTTTTTGCATTTATTTCCATCGTTGGTATGGAAAGCAATGCCTTTTCTTTAACTGAAATACTCTTTGAAGACATGTCATAGTCACTGCATGACCCTGTGTGGTAGCGCCTGTGTTTCAGGATAATATTTAAGGGAAAGTGACCAATTTTAGTGTCATTAGGATTTCTCTTTGCTCTGAACACTAATGTACAGTTTGTGTTTACAGAACAGGAAGAGTCTGGGCAGGAATTTAGGAGGTGACAATCACTAAGCTAGGAGTGTAAGTTTTAGAAAAGCATGTATGAGACACAGAATAAGCAGATACCTTTCCCACAGAAAAAAAGGTGACAGAATTCTGAAATTCCAGGTATTTCGAAGCACCGAAGCACAGGATGCACAAATGAAATGGCATTCTGTGTGGACTCAGCACCTGCTGCAATAAATGGCGACTTTCCCCATTACCTTAGAGAAATCTTGGCCAGGTTGAAGGAGAGAGGGAGATCAAGCAGGCTGGGGATACATTAGCTTCTTTATCTCCTAATGGAAAGACTGAAATTTGATTTAAATTTCAAGCAAAATCACATTAGCTGAGTTCAGCAGAATTCCTGAGAGACAGCGATCAGCTATCCTTATCTCTCCTCGCCTGGTCACGTGGCCAGGTTTTCATAGTCAGCTGTTTCCTGACTTGCTGCACGTGGCGGCCAGAGTACTAATAGAATTCATGCAGTCGTTAGCGTGTCTATTTTTGTGTGGTATCCGTGTGCACAAAGAGCTGTCTGCTCTAATTTGTTTGGAATTTGGACTCACAATTATGATGTTTAAGAGGGCGTCTTCTGGCGTAATGCAGGTCTGCTTGATCTTGTTTAAGGATTCGGAAATCTCTGGAATGTTTCTTTCTTCACAGGAGGTCATGAGTGGGTAGCATCTGGGTGTCTACCTTGGATAGCTAATTCTAGATGGAGTCACTGTTTTCCGGCACACTGTGAGCATCACTCCTTCTCCTTTCAAGCGATCATGTTTCAGAGTGCTGAGAAGAATCCTCATCATTTGCCTTTAAACCTACATGCAAACACGTTCAGGTAATGTGGGCTTATGAATAACTGAATATATCTGTAATCACAGATTTTCTTATTTTGCAAAATCGTGATTAAATTTGGAGCCTGCCGAAATGAGAATACTAAACATTGAATGGATTCTAGCATGGAATGCTGAATTTGCACTTTCAAAGTTGAACTGCCAAAATATAATTTGTAGAACCCAAGTGTTTCAACCAAAAGGTAATGCTGTGGCGTAGACTGAAAATAAAAAAAAATAGCCGAATAAATTCGAGTTTGTAGGTTTTCTGTTTCTCTCCTTAGAGTGACAAAAGATGTGTGAAAGCTTGAGCACATAACAGAGTTGAGTCCAAGATTGACTTTGGAGGCACATTTCTTAATCTGCAAATGCTCATCAAATGCTGGGGCTCGTGCAGGCTGGCATGATAACCACAGAGATGTTTGCCAGCTCACCCCAATGTCTCATTCTTCCACTGCTTTCCCATGTGATATTATTTTGTGTTTAAATAAACTGGCAGCAGGTCAGTGGTGAGGCACCTGTCACAGAAGGTCAGAGAATTCTAGACAATGATCCAGTTGTGTTTTTCTTGGGAGAAAAAAAAAAAAAGCCAAACCCCAAAGCCTCCCATAATCTTCTGCAAGGGGTGCTGCCCAGTTTGTCAGAGCCTGTTCTGGCCTCCCTTCCTCATTTGCTGCCCCTTCTGTACATGCTTCTGGTCTATCTGCCTAACTGGACAACCGACTTTTCTTTGTTGTTTAGCCTTGCCCTAAGTCTT
Organism: Psammomys obesus; assembly: GCF_907164565.1. Taxonomy (NCBI): domain Eukaryota; kingdom Metazoa; phylum Chordata; class Mammalia; order Rodentia; family Muridae; genus Psammomys; species Psammomys obesus. The sequence continues at coordinate 10,338,623 of NW_026586816.1, forward strand.
CTCTTGATGCCTACCTGTCTGTCTTCTAAGTCAGTGGATGCATTTTGTGTTTGAGAGTTCCCTACCTAACCATCCAATCATACATCCCTTTGTACCATCATTATGCCAGGGATGAACTAGGATCGGAATCATTTCCGTCTCCACTATCAGACTACAGGAGACTATCAAATGAATTTAAAGACAGAGATGCATCTATGCTCCATCGTCTGCTCTTCGCTGTTTTCAAGCTATAGTTCCATATGATGGTGCTCAGCAGATTCTGAACAAAGCAGAGAGAAAGAATGATTTAAAATGCTGATATCTTGGAGGCTTCTTGAATCAATAAGATTTGCTCTTGCCCTCCCCCCCTTTTCCTTTTGGAGTTGAGGAGAGTGTGGTCATTTATGACAAATTACATAACTGTCTACTGTATCAGCTGTGCACTGTGACTCAGACTGCAGCACGGATTTCAGAGAGTTGTCATCACATCTATTCTTTAGCCTGTACCAGCAACACCAAAGCTTTGTCCTTTAACATTTGATGAGAAATCAGAAGTGCGATTTCTCCCAACCTAATCATGTGCTCATCCTCCCTGAGCGCTAGAGGATTAAAAGGTAGCAGCTGTAAAGCCTAGAAATGCAGAATACCTTTATGCACCTCTACTTTTCTACTTTCTCATCTACATCATAATACCCACTCACTGAAATTTCCAAGTTCTGTGATTATGTTTCTACATTACCTTAAGGCTGCTCAGCATATTTCCCTAGTATGTAGATATCTGCACAATGCTATCTATATTTTTGTAAATGGAAAATAAATATGTAATTATTCGTAAGGCAGCTGGGTCCAGTTCTGAGGACGGATGGGTCCAGGACATTGAATCATGTTTCTATTGCTTATATAAGTTGACCATAGATTTCCTTCCAAGATTTAGGGACTAGAAAAGCAAATTTCAAATTTCTTAATAGAACTCTGGGTTTAATTGATATAGCCAGCTTTAGAGACTAAGGGAAAGGATAACCACAGGACACTCCTGACGTCAACCTTGAGGCTGCACATGCACTGGACACGCCCGTCCACCCTCACACACGGAAATACATGAGCCTATTGCCACTCAGAGATCCTCATAAGAAGAAATCATACAAACTGCTAGTGTTCGGCAATCTCTTTGTCCTGTACTGTTCTTCTCATGAAAAACAAAAACAAAACAAAACAAAAACAACAAGAAGAGCAATGAGGAAATTTCTGCAGTTGGAGGGTGATAAAGATATTGAAACAGAAATGATAGAAAAGGTGTTGAAGATTCTGCATAGGAACCAGATGTAAATCATTGCTTCGTTTTTGTCATCCCAGGAGCAAATGATCTGTGCAGTTACTGACAGAAATTTGTATTCTTTTTGTGTACTCATAGAAACAACACTCAGTAAATAACTCTCTGCTTGGATAATTTTAAAGGTTGTTTTTCATATACCAGTTGAAATAGTTCTACAAAAATTTAAAATTTATTCGAATAACTGAGTACTGTTTAACTATATAGTTGGGCATAGCATGGTTTAATTTTTGAGTTTTCTTCATGAGCACTCTATTTACATACTGTCTACCCTTTCCTACTTCTTCCATGCCCCACTCCCTCCCAAATTGATGACTTTTTCTTCTCCTTTTATAATTGTTACATGAGAAGCCCATTCAGCATTGCTCCCGTCTATGTGTGTTTACTGCTGACCATGATTTCCTAATTGTGGAGGGCATATTCCACTTGCACAGCGTTTAACAAATGCATATTGATAGACGTAGTTTGTTTTTAAAGTTTTGCATTTGTGTGTGTTGCGCATACGCACGCTCACCTGTACATGTACTATACATGTTTAACCATGCACATAGAAGCCAGAGGTTGAAGCTGCTGTGCTCATCTCTTTTTAAATTTTTATTTTTTATTAAAATTTATTCACTTTGTATTCCAACTGTAGCCCCCTTCCTCATCTCCTCCCAATCCTGCCCTTTCTCCCTCTTCTCCTCCCATGCCCCTCCCCAAGTCCACTGATAGGGAGGTCCTCCTCCCCTTCCATCTGACCCTAGCCTATCAGGTCTCATCAGGACTGTCTGTATTGTCTTCCTGTGACCTGGTAAGTCTAATCTTATGAAAGAAGGGGGGTGGGCAGAAAGACCTGGAGGGAACTGGAGCTCCACAAGGAGAGCAACAGAAGCAAAAAATCTGGGATCAGGGGTCTTTTCTGTATTCATCCCTTACTCTCCATCTTGTATACTGAGTTTCTCAAATGGCAAGTCAAGCTTGCTTTGGTGATCTCCAGAAATTATAGGTTGACTGCATGTCTGTCTGGCCCTTATATGGTTCCAGGGATCAAAATTCTTCTGTGCCTGCTTGTGCCCACTGAGAGACCCCCTCTGTTCCTGCCTGTAATAATGTGGAGCTACAAACAGCACCCATAGGAGAGCCCTGAGCAACCATTATCTCACACATGCACACCTAAAGAGTAAACTCCGAGAAGGTCAATTGTCATTTCCTGTGGATTGCCAATATTGATACATTTTTAAATTGTTCCAGTTTTTATTTTTACTGACAACAAAAGAAACTGACTTTTCCAAAATACAATTAAACATAGTTTCAAACCCTTAGATCTCCCTTTATCTTCCAATGCCAGTGCCAAAGTATAATTTGCCATTATTCAGATCAAGTTGCCATTTTAAAATACATGGAACTTTGTAATGAAACGTGTGTATAGGCTTTGTTTGACTTTTCTCCTAGACTGTCTTTTTAATTTTAATTTGAGACAAGGACTCATTGTCTAGCCTAGGTTGTCTCAAACTTATGATTCTCTTGCCTCTGCCTTCCAGGAGCACATTGCTTTTGTTTGTAAAATTGGGTTGTAGAGAATCTCTATACTTGAGAAAATTAACTTCCTACGTATTAAGAAAAAATTAATGAGGCTAATTTTAGTGTTTGAGCAATTTTCTTGTGAAATGTCACACTTATGAGGCAACTATACACAGATAGAGACATTATGCAGAATGAGACAGAAAGTCCTAAGAAGCCCTACTGGTCTCCTTCTTGCTCAGAGTTCCTCTTTCCCCACCCAAGTTCTCTCTTCACGGTAAAACCCTTTGCTATGCTTCTGTCATTTATCACCGGTGTATGCCTAGTTTTGAACTCTGAACCTGGCTGCAAAGGGCCTTGTGTAGTCTTACTCTTGTCTGTCTGACATCTGTCATTTAGTGTGAAACACACTGGATTGATTTTTATTCTTTGATGCAACCGTGATATACTTGCTATCATCTCTGTGTACTAGGCTTCCTGTTTCAAACAGCACCACAGTTTCGTCATGAGGTTTTTCTATTCTAGTGTTGTTGGATGTTGAGATTTTTTTTTTGTGGGTTTGTTTTAGAAATACTAATTTTGGTCACATCAAGATTACATAAACTAACTAAAAAGCAGAGAGAAACTATCCAAATCAGCAAAATCAGAATCAAAAAGGGGGACATAACAACAGACACTGAGGAAATTCAAGGAATCATTAGGTCTTACTTCAAAAGCCTATATGCCACAAAATTTGAAAATCTAAATGAAATGGAAAAATTTCTTGATTCAATTTACCAAAGTTAAATCAAGATCAGGTAAATAGATTAAACCGTCCTAAACCCCCAAGGAAATAGAAGCAGTCATCAAAAGTCTCTCTGACAAAAAAAAAAAAGGCTAGGGCCTGCTGGTTTCAGTGCAGAATTTTTCCAGATCTTCAAAGAAGAGCAGACACCAATACTCTTCAAACTATTCCACAAAATAGAAACAGAAAGAACATTACCAAACTCATTCTATGAGGCCATAGTGACCTTGATACCTAAACCACTCAAAGACCCAACAAAAAAAGGAGAATTTCAGACCTATCTCTCTTATGAACATTAACACAAAAATACATAATAAAATACTGGCAAACCGAATCCAAGAACACATAAAAGATATCATCCACCATGATCAAGTAGGCTTCATCCCAGCCATGCAGGGGTGGTTCAATATATGGAAATCGATCAATGTAATCCACCACATAAACAAACAGAAGAAAACAAAAACAAAACAAAACAAAAAACACATGATCATTTCCTTAGATGCTAAAAAAAAGCATTTGACAAAATCCAATACCATTCATGTTTAAAGTCTTGGAGACATCAGGGATATAAGGCATGTACTTAAAAATAGTAAAGGCGATATACAGCAAGCCTATAGCTAACATCAAACTAAACAAAAAGAAACTTAAATCAATCCCAGTGAAATCAGGAACAAGGCAAGACTTCCTACTCTCTCCATATCTCTTCAACATAGTACTTGAAGTCCTAGATAGAGCAATAAGACAACTAAAGGAGATCAAAGGGATACAAATTGGAAAGGAAGAAGTCAATGTATCACGATTTGCAGATGACACGATAGCATATATGAGTGAACCCAAAAATTCTACCAGAGAACTCCCTCAGCTGATAAACACCTTCAGCAAAGTGGCTGGGTACAAAATTAACTAAAAAAAAAAAATTCAGTAGCCCTCCTGTATATGAAAGAAAAATGGGCTGAGAAAGAAATTAGGGAAACAACACCCTTCACAATAGCCACAAATAACATAAAGTACCTTGGTGTGACTCTAACCAAGCAGGTGAAAGACCTGTCTGAAAAAAAAATTCAAGTCTCTGAAGAAAGAAATTGAAGAATAGATCAGAAGATGGAAAGATCTCCCATGCTCATGGATAGGTAGGATTAACACAGTGAAAATGGCCATTCTACCAAAAGCAAGCCACAGATTCAATATAATTCTCATCAAAACACCAAAACAATTTTTTACAGAACTTGAAACAAAAATTCTCAATTTCATATGGAAAAACAAAACCAAACAAAACAGAATTGCTAAAACAACCCTGAGCAACAACAGATGATGTGCAGGTAGCTCCATCCCTGATCCCAAGCTGTGCTACAGAGAAAGAGTAATAAAAAGGGCACGGTGCTGGCATAGAGACAGAATGGTGGATCGATAGACTTGAATAGAAAACTCAGAAATAAACCCGCACACCTACAGATACTTGATTTTTGACAAAGAAGCCAAAATAATACAATGGAAAAAAGATAGTATCTTCAACAAATGGCGCTGGTCTAACTGGATGTCTACATGTACACAAATGCAAATAGATCCATACTTATCACCCTGCACAAAACTAAAGTCCAAGGGGATCAAAGACCTCAATATAAAACCAGACACACTAAACCGCTTAGAAGAAAAAGTGGGGAAGAGCCTTGAACTCATTGGCACAGGAGACAACTTCCTGAACAGGACACCAACAGCACAGGCTCTAAGAGCAACAATCAATAAATGGGACCTCATGAAACTGAAAAGCTTCTGTAAAGCAAAAGACACTGTCGTCAGAACAAAATGACAGCCTACAGATTGGGAAAGGATCTTCACCAATCCTATATCTGACAGAGGGCTAATATCCAGAATATATAAAGAACTGAAGAAGTTAAACACCAAAAAACCAAGTAATCCAATTAAAAATAGGGTAGAGAACTAAACAGAGCATTCTCAATAAAGGAATATTGAATGGCAGAGAAACACTTAAATGTTTAACATCCTCAGTCATCAGGAAGATGCAAATCAAAACAACCCAGAGATTTCACCCTACACCCATCAGAATGGCTAAGATCAAAAACTCAAGTGAGAACACATGCTGGAGAGGGTGTGGAGAAAGGGGAACCCTCCTCCACTGATGGTGGGAATGTAAACTTGTACAACCACTTTGGAAATCTATCTGGCGCTTTCTCAGACAATTAGGAATAGCGCTTCCTCAAGATCCAGCTATACCACTCCTAGGCATATACCCAAAAGATGCCCCACCATTCAATAAGGACATTTCCCATCTATGTTCATAGCAGCTTTATTTGTAATAGCCAGAATCTCAAAACAACTTAGATGTCACGCAATAGAGGAATGGATATAGAAATTATAGTACATTTAGATAATGGAATACTACTCAGCTATTAAAAACAAGGAAATTATGAAATATGCAGGCAAATGGTGGAATTAGAAAATATCTTGAGTGAGGTAACCCCGAAGCAGAAAGACACACATGGTATATATTCACTCATAAGTGGATATTAGCCATATAATATAGGAAAAACATACTAAAATCTATACTCCTAAAGAAGCTAAACAAGAAGGAAGACCCTAGAGAAGATGCTCAATCCTATTTCAGAAGGACAAACACGATAGACATTGGAAGCAGGAGATGACAGGCAACAGGACAGGAGCCTACCACAGAGGGCCTCTGAAAGACTCTGTTGATCAAGGTATCAAATCAGAGGCTGAGACTCATAGCCAAACTTTGGGCAGAGTGCAGGGAGTCTTATGGAAGAAGGGGGAGACAAAAAGATCTGGAGGAGTCAGGAGCTCCAAAAGGAGACCAACAGAGCCAAAAAATCTGAATCCTGGGGCCCTAAAGGGAATGATACCCCAACCAAGGACAATGCATGGAGAGGATCTAAAATCATGGTTCAGATGTAGCTCATAGACTCAGTCTTCAAGTGGGTCCCTAGTAAGGGATGCAGGGGCTGTCTCTGGCATGAACTTAGTGACAGGCTCTTTGATCACCTCCCCCTGAGAGGAGTATAGCCTTGCCAATCCACAGAAGAAGACAATGCAACCAGTCCTGATGAGAACTGATAAGCTAGGGTCAGATGGAAGGGGAGGAGGACCTCCCCTGTCAGTGGACTAGGGGAAGGACAAAGCAGGAGAAGAGGGATAGAGGGTGGTATTGGGAGAAGAGAGAGCACCATAGCTAGGATACAAACAGAATAAATTGTAATAAGTGATAGTAAAAATGTTCACAAAAGCAAAAAAAAAATACATAAAAATAGTTTTAGTTACATTTTATTTTATGTGATATAAGTTTTTAAAATCAATTTTAATGTTAATGTATAGCTTGATATATATCTATTAAATTACATCTAATATGTTATTTCATGTATAATTTTATATGTGTAATTTTATATGTGTAGAATTCTAGAAACTAGAAGTCTAGTACACGATTCTGTCATGTTTCCTGAAAAAGCCTCTGTTTTCCTGCCTCTGAACTGAAATAACTTTTATGTTTAATTGTTGTTTGTTTATGCATATTTCTGGACTTCTCTTGTGGTCTGTTATCACAAGCCACATTATTTAAATTACTATGGCTGGCTGTATGATTACTTGGCCTAGCTTTTCCTCCTATCATTTCCTTCTTAGTATTCAACGTTACTTTTGCTTGTTTATTTTTCTATGTACAGTCTAGAGTGAATTTATGTAGTTCTGAATATTCTATTACTTGTTTTGTTTTTTAATTTATAATAGTGTCAGTTTACAACTAACCCAGTAGTGCTTAGTAGCTTTGTGGTGATAAATTATTTTTTCATTTATTTTTTAATACAAATTTTCACTAATAAACTATGAATATTTTTGTTGAGTTTATCTGTGTAACATTTTCATATTGCTATTTCATATGCTGTTTGTGGTTACATTCTGTTTTCTTCTGACATAGCCTATGGCGGTTACAAGTTTTGTATGTATTACCTTTGCATCTAGATATCTTTTGAATTTGTAAATTGGTTGTGGTAGGAATTAATTTTTTAAAGTTTTACACTCTAATATCTACACATGGATACTTTATTTCTTATTTTCTTCCAATGCTCTTTTGTTTGATTGGGTTAGTTGGTATTCCTAGAGCAGTACTATGTAAAAATGTCAGTAAAAATATTCTGATTATATTCGTGACATTAATGAGAATCCCTATTAATGTTTCCTTAATAAAGTTAGTGCTGGTTTTGAATTATCACCATTTTTATTTTAGAACACTGATTTATTCCTACTTTAGAGTTGTTTTTCTCAATAAGGAGCAATTTTGATTTGTATATGCCAATCAATACATTTATGTAAATACTCATTTGTTTTTATATGGTAGTTAAATTGATAAATTCACAATTATTAGTATCTTGAATTGATTGAATACTGTGTTGTCATTGTGTGTGGTATTTACTGCATTTCTACTTTTCACTTACTCATAATTTGCTAGGAGTTTTGTGCTATCTCTTAAGACTGATCTAAGATCTTCAACATTAAAGGTTTTTGTAGCACTGTTATAGTATTTCCAAAGGAGAAAAAATTTTGAATTTTCTTTCGCTATGCTTCAAACAAATGTAAAAGTCATAAACATAAGAATGATCTGATCTTTAAAATGTAACCAAGGTCCCTTGTTATCACCTGTTCCTAGTATTTTTGTGGTGGTGCATTTCTTAGGAACATGTCTCACACTTTGCTGATGTTTTGCTTAGATTCCATATTTCTTCTGGAATGGATTCTGGGCAAAGTTTTCTCATCATGGTCACTGAAAATAAATTAGCTATGCAGCAATCAGTTCTGGAGGCACTGTTGACATTTATTTGGGTACATTACATTTCCCTGATTGAGCTTTCATAGAGTCAGAGATATAAAAATTTAAAAAAAGCATGTGATTTTAAAACGTGGTATAGAGTTGCTAAAAGAGGCACAGGAGAGCTTGTTGACTGCAACCTTGCTTCTGCCTTCCAACAGAGGGCACTGTCAGGAAGGCCCAAGGGACAAGAAAGGACAAAGGGGGTTCTCAAAGACTGCAGTGAGCCTTTATGATATTTGTAGCTCACAGATATAGTCTCAGGCCTGAGAGAGGAGCTTCGCAGAGACCTCTCTCCTTACAACTTACACTTCGAAAGCTCAGCTTCTCATGCTTGGGATTACACATTTTTGAATCTTAACAAAGCTTCAACCTGTTCCTGTAAACATAGAAAACCCAACCTCCATTGCCAAGGTGATATCTGCTTAGTATCTCATATTATGGCTCATAAGCATAGTGTTGATCTTTTGTGGTGCTCAAAATGTGCTGTGCTCGGCAGCCTTGGGATGTAGCGTTCATTAGACAACAGGGAACGGAAAACAGCAAGCAGAGAGAAAATAAATCATTTTTAATCACCTCCTCTGTCTGTGGCAGGGCGGAAAAGCAACTTATATTATGTCATTTAATTTTACCACTTTACTTTTGCAGAGAACTAACAAGTTCAGTGAAGCTAAATGAATTTCCTAAAGCCACATCATTAGCGAATAGCTGAGTGGCAATATGGACTTATGTTCTTTCTATTTTTCTGTAACCTGAACGAGAAAATGAAGAGCTGCAAGCAAAGGGGGGAAAGCTCTTGGTAGCCTAATATATCAGCAATCCCCCAAAATGAGTTCAGACGTGCCTCAAGCAACAAAAGCTAATGTCACCAAAATTTCCCATCTTAGCCAATTAATCTAAATATTTTATGTTAACAGAACGTTACATGTTAGTGTAAAAATGTCATTTTATTAGTTTCTATTTTAATTTTTTCACGCATATTTTAAAAGAAAATTATGACAACTATAAAGGTTTTTGGCAACCTTCTGGTTAGTGAGGTTATTTTTCAGATTGACAGCAGGTGAATCTCTAGTCCAAAGGCTGCTAATTTGGTCTGATCTCTGCATCAAGCCACCACCCATAAGAAATCAGCAGGTGCCTCAAAGCCTTCTCTTTGAATAGACAGGCTTCACAGCCATCTTGAAGAACTCATAGCAGGACCACACTGGACATTACACTGCATGCTGGACTTAAAGGTGACGCCTTAGCCTTCTCAGTTTTTCACAGAAAACCCTCAGTGATTTTATTAAGCCCCTAATTGTTTGCCGTGGGAATGAGAGTGTGTTTCTAAGACTTTCTCTGGAAGAGGCCCTAGCCCCTTAAGATAATACTGAACATAATAACTTTAATTTTAGAAAATGGGTTTAAGAAATGTGGCATACTCATCCATATTTTGGTATTAATCACATATTAAAAGATCCAAGAAATCCTGGAATAAAGACACTTCCTTAGCTGTGTTTAACTGAGTACTAGCAAAGTCATATTTGAAAAAGCAGTTGTTATTATTTATGAAATTCCATAAGTTTCTCATGATACTCTATATTCTATGCATAAGGTTTCATTTTTCCCCAATCAGAGGTTGTCTAAGTATAGCTATGAACTGCTCAAAGGCTCTTTTGCTTGTCCCAGATACATTAATCAGAGTTCTTTAAAGAAATGAATTGAGAAAATTTATGGATAGATATAGATATAGAAATATAGTTAGAGAGAGAGAGACAGAGAGAGATAAATAGATAACATATAGAGATTAATTTGTCTATTGTATATGTGTGTGTGTATATATACATATTAAAATATATGTATTTGTGGCAGTAACCAACCAATAACAGACTTGACTTAAGGCCCATTACACAATATGGAATCTGTATGTGACACTTTGAATGACCAAAGAACCTGAGACTAGATAGCCCAGAGACCTAGGGCAAAACCAAATAATACTGGTCAAAAGAAAAGAACAAACAAAGAAATGCAGTGCCAAAATGATTCCTAATGATATTCTGCTCTACTTACAGATCAGCACCTTGCTCCGCCATCATCAGAGAAGCTTCTTCCAAGAGTAGACAGGAACAGAGGGACCCACAGCTGGATATTAGAGAGAAGGTGAGAGACCTTGGAACACTAGCTCTGTATAGGATGCCTCCATTAAATTTCTCCCCTCAGAACTCAGGAACCATGGAAGAGGATTTGGAAAGAATGTTAGAGCCAGGGGGACTGGAGGATACTAAGAAAACCTGGTCATCTAGATTAGCTCGTATGAATTCACAGAAACTAAAGCAGCATGTACAGGGCTTGTATGAGTCTGCATCAGATCCTCCGGGCCTATATTATGATTTCCAGTTTAGTGTTTCTATGGGTTGCTGAGTGTGTAAATGAATGGCTCTTTGTATCTTCTATCAATAGACAATACACAACATTGCAATGGATTAAATAATGTGAGCTTAATTGATGCAAAAATAATTTTGCATCTAGCAACTGAAGAATTTCTGCTGTTGGGCGATCACTTATCTCCTATAGCCACTCACATGTAAAATAGCAGCCTCATTGCTTGGTAAAATGAGGGCAGATTTTAAAAATTATCAAGTAATTTAAAATACTTAGGATCTTCACAACTTAGTCCTGCGTTGACCTGACCACCCTGGATGATGTTGTCAGTTTTCCTTTCTTTCTTTCTTTCTTTCTTTCTTTCTTTCTTTCTTTCTTTCTTTCTTTCTTTCTTTGTCTCTTTTTTGAAGAGTTCTTTTTATTTTTTAATTTAAATTTATTTAGATATTTATTCATTTCAATTTGTTTAATTTATATCCCCACTGCAGCCCCCTCCCTCGTCTCCTCACAGTCCCACCCACCCTCCCTCTTCTCCCCCTTTGTCCTTTCTCTAATCCCCTGATAGGAGAGGACCTCCTCCCTTCTATCTGACCCTAGCCTAACAGGTCTCATCAAGGCTGGCTGCATCATCTTCCTCAGTGGCTTCACAGGGGAAGATAATCAAAGAACCAGCCACTGAGTTCCTGTCAGAGACAGCCCCTATTCCCATTACTAGGGACCCCATTTGGAAAAGGAGCAGCTAATGGGCTTCCTCTGAACAGGGGGTCTATGCCCTCTCCATGCATGGTTCTTGGTTGGAGTATAGGCCTCTGCTCTGTTGTTCTCCTTATGGAGTTCCTGTCCCTTCCAAGTCTTTCTGTCTCCCTCTTCCATAAGGATTCTGGCACTCTACCCAAAGTTTGACTACGAGTCTCAATATCTCCTTTGATACCCTCGTGGGTAGAGTCTTTCAGAGGTCCTCTGTGAAAGGCTCCTGTCGTGTTCCTTGCCTTCTCCTTCTGATGTCTATCCTGTTTGCCCTTCTGAATAAGTATTAAGCATCTTCCTACAGACTGGGAAAAGATCTTCACCAACCCTACATCTCACTGAGGGCTAATACTCAGAATATATAAGGAACAGAAGACCTTAAACACCAACAAACCAAGTAATCCAATTAAAAAATGGGGTACAGAGCTAAACATAGAATTCTCAACAGAGGAATATAAAATGGCAGAGAAACACTTAAATAAATGCTCAACATCACTCTGGAAATGTAAATCAAAACAACCCTGAGATTTCACCTCACACCCAGCAGAAAGACTAAGATAAAAAACTCAAGGGATATACCATGTGTGTGTTTCTGATTCTAGGATATCTCAATCAGGATGATCTTTTCTAGTTCCCACCATTTGCCTGCAAATTCAGGATTTCCTTGTTTTTAATTGCTGAGTAGTATTCCATTGTGTAAATGTACCACAATTTCTGTATCCATTCCTCAGTTGAGGGACATCTGGGCTGTTTCCATGTTCTGGCTATTACAAATAAAGCTACTACAAACATGGTTGAGCAAATGTCCTTGTTGTATAGTTGAGCAACTTTTGGATATAGGCCTAGGAGTGGTATAGCTGGATCTTGAGAAAGCACTATTCCCAATTTTCTGAGAAAATGCCAAATTGATTTCCAAAGTGGTTGTACAAGTTTACATTCCCACCATCAGTGGAGGAGGGTTCCCCTTTCTCCACATCCTCTCCAGAATATATTGTCACTTTAGTTTTTGATGTTAGTCATTCTGATGGGTGTAAGGTGAAATTTCAGAGCCATTTTGATTTGCATTTCCCCAATGACTAAGGACATTGAACATTTCTTTAAGCGTTTCTCTGCCATTTGAATGTTCAAAATGGATGTTGCTTAAGCGAGCATAGTATGTGTAGCAGTGTGGCTGGCAGAAAAGACAGGTATGTTGGTGAGATCCTGTTGACATTCATTTTGTTATAAGGTAGATCCCATTCATAAATGTGATGTGACTGTGTAGGGACACTCTGTCTGCCTTTCTGTTCACTCTTTGTTTTATCTCCTACTGTGTAACAGTCTACACAGCACTTACTGGGGAAGGCAATAATCTGAAATGTCTGTGTTTCTATCCTTTTATGGATCTGTGGGTTGACCGGGCTTTTTGTTGGGTGGTTGTCACTTTGGGTTTTTCAAGATACTGTAGTAAGGGGGACATCTGAAGGCCTATTTGTGAGACCAGTGAAGAATAAAGGAGGGATACCTCTCTCTGGGACACTGAGGAGAACCTAATCACTGTTAAAAGTGTTAAAATCACAGACTGGAAAGATGGCTCATCTTTGGGGCATCTGATGTACTCATCTAGTTTCCACAGGCTCTGGTACACGGGACAATCACATACATATAAATAAAGATTTAAAAAAAAATTAAATGCAAGCCTATACAAGTCATTGTTAGTGCTAATAAAGTTTTTAAAACTCTATTGAAAGCACCAGGCCAGTTAGGTGTGCCTCTGTGAGCTGTAGGGGACCCTTCATCATTTCTACCTAAACCAGAGTGGGGACACTTTCCTGGGTGTCTTAATAGAACTACGCTGTGACTGATTCAAACACCAGCTTACACTTGAATGTGAGGAGTGTTGTGACTGGCCCAAATGATGCTTCTCTCTCTGGATATGCTGAACACTCAGCCTCACTCTGGAAGCCATTTCAGGGGCCCTTCTATGCTGCCTCCACTGCTGTTGCGATGTTGTCTTGAGTGGCCCCTTTTCCATTTTCTTTCAGTATTGTAGGTTAAGATGGTAATACAAATAAATAAACAACAAAGAGAGCAAGTAGCAATGATGGCGGTGGCAGGGACAGCTGAGCAGTCAGCAGGACAGGCTGTGAAACAGCATGCTAGCTGCTGCTTGGCAGCTGAAAGAGAAGTGCTCAGACAATTCTAGAGCATCCTGTGCCAGAATAAGAAGGTTGGTGGAAGAAGAGATGACAGCAGACAGTGGAGAGTTCATAGTAAAGAGAGACATAAAGATGCAGAGAAGAATAATTGAAGGTACTGCTTATTGGAAGAATATCTAACTGCATAGCCAATGTCTCATACATGCTGGACCAAGAACTGTAGCTCTGGAACTCTAAGGTTTTAAGATTCTAGACTTCCTAGGCCTAGGCAAGTGATAAAGCATTGGCTAGTTAAGGCAGTAATCCCGGCACCTACACTCACCTGGGCCTGAAATGACAGCTGCAACCGATGCTCAGCCTACATAAGAGCTACGACATATAAAGAGCTAAGAGTCCAGCTACCCAAGTTCTAGAAGAGATCAGTAGAAGGAGCCACTGGTTGCCACTTTTTCCACAGGCCTACTGCTGTCATTACTTAATGCCATCAAACAACCAAGAATAACAATGCTGCCACTGACTAGTATAGAAAGAGCTTCTTGCCTACCCATAGTCTATACCCATGAACGTAAAAGGGCTTAGTCAGCAGGCAAGCAGCACTTAGGCCTAGAATCCTGTTGGGTTCATTCCCATAGCTGGAAGTTGATACTTGCAGTGGGGTTGACTTCATGTCGACTACAGGTTAGAAAAACTGTAATTAGCTTCTTTCTGTGATAACACATGCACACACAAAATAGAGAGGAATCTCCAAAAGGTAGCTTCAAATTTCTAGGATGCCACATGTCATGAAAGTTAATTGACTCAGGTTTAAGGGAAGGAGAATTGGGCTTCAGATCTTGATCTGATATATGAGGATACAGGAGGAAAGCAGTTAGTGTCTATTATTTTTGAAGTCCATCTACTATATCACATGTCTAAGAAGCTTTGCCAAGTCTAGCCAAGGGAAGATAAAGGAATGGTATACACGATTTTAGATTTTATTTTATTTTTTTTACTGCAAGGCACTGATGCCTTTTGGTTTTATAAACTTAAGTGTATTCTAGTCTCCTATTAAGCAGAGCTCCATTGCAGAGGGTTAAGTCACAATTGCTTTGGTTATCGGTGGCAATTTTTATTCAGGTCTAAATATTTTATGCAATCTCATCAGCTATAGAATATCATACAGTCTGGATCATACACTGTAGAATGTTTTCTTTCTTTTTATATTTTTATTTTTTATATTAATTACAGTTTATTCACTTTGTATCCCAGCTGTAGCCCCCTCCCTATTTCCCTCCCAATCCTACTCTGTCTCCTTCATCTCCTTCCATGTCCCTCTGATAGCGGAGGTCCTCCTCACCTTCCACTTGAACCTAGACTATCAGGTCTCATCAGGACTGGCTGCCTTGTCCTCCTCTGTAGCCTGGCAATACTGCTCTGCCATCAGGGGGAGGTGATCAAAGAGCCAGCCACTGAGTTCATGTCAGAAACAGTCTCTGTTCCCCTTCAAAATTTATTTGATTCTGCAAACATGTGCAGTACACACAGCATGACACTCTACTTATTGGAGAGTTTTAAAGTTTCTTTGTTTACACAGTTAAATAAAAGCAATATTTGTACAGACTGATTCATTGCTTAGGGACATGTTTGCAAGCAATTGATCCATTTACATTCGTCTCTCCACTTATTCATCCAGGTTGTTTGTTTTTCCTCATTGCCATTCTTTCTTTCTATTCACACACACACACACACACACACACACACACACACACACATACATTTTATATACTGTCTTTATATGTATACTGTTTGCCTGCAGGTACTTATATGTTAATCTATATTCTCATGTGCTAATTGTTGCATGCACTAGGGATATATTTATTTAAAGAAGATTGGTCTAGCCAAGTAGTTCTCAACTTGTGGGTTGTGACCCTGATGGGGATTGAATGACTCTTTCACAGGATCCTCCTAAGACCATCCGAAATATCAGATATTTACATTATAATTCATAACAGTAGCAAATTTACAGTTATGAAGTAGCAATGAAAATAATTATAGTTGGGGTCACCAGAACATGAGGAACTATATTAAAAGATCTCAGCATTAGATAGTTGAAAACAACTGCTCTATCTGTTTCTCTGCTTTTTATTCAGGGACTCTTGCCTGTGAGGTGAGAATAGGAGAGAGGAATTTTCGTATTGGAGGGAGACTCTTGCATTTAGATTTACATGCCATTATTCAAATGAAATTATAAGCAATTCAAGAGATGTGTAGGTGAAAATACATTCATTTATGGTATAGTTTAGACATTATGATAAAATTAATTACAACTAGACAATGAGGATTAAATTCATGACATTCTTGGAAATATTCTGTAACATTGAGGTACACCTTCAGCCAAACGTTTTTGAGCCACATTAAATCCTACATCTAGGTTGTTGGTAGGACCATTGTATTTTTGGGAATTTGTGGATGGGTGTGCTACATATGTGATAAAGGGGTTGATTTTTTTCAATATAAACTTATCCATGTGGCTCAATTTTTAAACTTTGCTTGCATTTCTTAATACTTTTTAGTACATGAAGCACTTCAAAAGATGACAGTTTCTTCTCTTGTGGCTTCCTGAAAATACATACACTCCTTGTATGCATTTTCTAGGGCAGGAACAATGGTAGAAATGGCTGCCCTTTCTATCCATTACTGATGGTTCTCCTCAACTTTAAACTTGTCACATAAGAGAAAGTGCTTATCATCTTAGCAGCAGATTCAAGAATTTCATTGACTTGGAAAGACTAGCCCTTTTGAAAACTGCCTTTGATATGTGTCTGTCGCACAGAAGCTAGCTGCCGGCTGGCCTCTGTACACACATAAAAGACAGGAGAGAATTGCAATAATTGGGTAGGAAGAAGGAACAGAGGCCAGCAGAGAAGTGAATATGAATGGAGTTCAAGGAGGGAGAAGACCCTCAGAGCTAAAGAAACTTATTACATTGTTTTCTGCACAAATGGTTGCTAAAATGCTTGCTTTAGTCAATTCTGCTTCCCATAAATGCTTTATTGTGTGTGTTCTATTTCAGAATCTCAGAAAAAAAAGAGGGATAATGGGAGGAATGGCAGTTGAAACCACATCAAGCAGTAATTTGGTGAAAAAGTGGGTGACAGAGTGGGCCCAGAAGGATAGGAAATCAGTTACAGGCTGCTAAAGCAAGGGCAAGGAGGACCTTGGTAATGGAGATAAAAAGAAAGGGGGAATACAACCCAAGGGGCTTTCATCTCCTGGGAAGTAAGCTCAGCTCTACCATCCACCTTGAGCAAAAGGCTAGGACGTTTATCCCACTATACCCTATGGAGAACAACACTAACAATGGGCTTAGAACCATGTTTGACATTAGGAGGATCAGATCTCTAGCTGTAGCCTACTACACAAGGTAGTTAGTATGAAATTTAGGGAGTTCCTTGACTCTTGCTTCACATTCCCCCCAAGGTATATTTGGGTTAATTATTCCTACCTTAAAGGCTTAAGTGAGATAACTAAAAATTCTTCTTGTCTACGTTTGGTAAGTATTCTACATAACTGCTATCATCATTGATAGTAGAATTATTGCAGTTATGAAGAAGAATATTCAGCCATTTGCTGGGATACTATGGGAGGACCACTTGCTTTGCAAGAACATCATGATCTGGCAGTTTCACATTTTCATGGAACTTGGCAGCAATAGCTCAGACCAGAAATAGCTAAAACGTTAGAGACACACTTGGTAGTACTTCGGAACTAAACTCTGAGGTTTGCAGATACAACATCCTCTGGAATTAGTACACAGGCTCTTAATCAGAGTGGGAACAATAAGATATCAGTAAAACCAGTGTGGAGCAGAGGCCAGGGCTATTTCTTGGGGGCAGTACAGGAACAGGAATCTATGAAATTCGGCACTGAAAGTCACTGAGGCTTGGAAAGTTCCTTTGGTCAGGTCTTTCTGAGTCAGATCCCGGGATAGGATCTGAGCGTTCTTAGGAGGAACTTTTGCAGATGTAGGGAAGCCTGATAAGGAGAATGAAGTGTAGGAGGCAAACAAGGGCTCAGTGTGCTAGAACTCATTTCGCGGGTTCTCTGAAGCTTACAATGTGAGGTGAGAAGACTGGCCTTTATTCCTCAACATCTGCTATATTGCCACTTTCCAGGTCTTGAGGTAGGGCAGAAACTAAGAACAGAATAAAAACCCCTGCTGGAGGCCAGTACAATGGGCAGAACCAAGATCTGTCACTCATGCCATAATGCTAAGTTGGTGAGCAGCCTACCAGTATGTTCAGACGAGTTCTTATTCACAGATGCTTCTCTAACAGATTGGGAGACCCACTGTTCTCAGTCTCTAATGATATATAGGCACTCTGCTGCCCTAACCCACCTCCAAGTCCTTTACTATCTGCCTCCAGACTGCCAGCTACTGACCCGGTGTTCAATGCCCTGCCATAGAGGAAGCCGGTTTTAGGATAGCATCTCTGAGTAGTGTCTTTTAAGTTATTAGTCTGTAACCCTCTTCCTTGCAAACTCTTAATGAAACTGTATTCATTTCCCTAAACTCTGTCTTTAGTGAGATAATTTCAAAAGCACTGTAGGAGGTCACAAAGACAGACCATTTTGGGATTCTCATTGGTCAATTAGTCCTTCTCCAGGAAGGCTTGGTGATTTTTAGTGATTTACATCGACTGATGTAATAAAGTGACTTTTCATAGCGAACAGGCTCATTTTTCTTGTAGACCCAGATGTTCAATGGAAAATTTCAGGAAAGCTTATGAATCACTCTTAAGTGGCACACCCTGAGAAGGGAGAAGGCATTGTTCGCTAGTTACTATGGCATGGCTGTTCTACCTCCAGATCACCAGACAGCTGGAGGAGACACTGGGCTGGGCTTGAACTTCTGAAACCCCAAGGCCCAGCCCCCAGCAACACACTTTCTCCAACATGGCCACACCTCCAATAATGCCACTCACTATGAATCAATGGGGAGTCATTTAAACCACCAGGCTGTAATTTTTGCCTTTCATGCAAGTTGGAAGCTAATACCATTTCTTCATCCAGTGGGAAGACATACCCGTGAGGCTGAGCTGGAATATCCCAGGCTGTAAGGTAAGATCGGGTGTGCTGAATTCATCTTCTAAGTTCTAGCGGAGCTTCCATATGGCTGGATGCTGCCCAGTTAGGGCTAAGAACTGATGAAATAGTTGATGCTCAATTACCTTCTGTATTACTTCTACCATGTATCTGCGATAATGTGCCTTGTGATCCTCGATGTGCATATGCATTTGAGGGGCTGGTTATAGATCTGCAGATATGCCACCCCCAAAGACATGTGTGCCAGCTGCTTCATTGAGAAGTGACTGCAGGAAGGTACTTGGAGGGAAGTCAGAGGACATGAACCTGGGAAGAAAAAGATGTGTCAGAGCAGGTATCATGTCACCAACAGCACTCAGTCCTGAGAGATCCAACATGCAGCATTGCTCAACAAGGTGCCGGTTTTGCTCTTTCTGTTCGTAGTTTCCTATGCAGGCTGTCATGTTTGCTTTCTCTTCAGGGAGAATGTATGAGATTAAAGATCTAAGTGAGGCTTGTTGGTAAATCAGAAAAACAAGGAAGGTTTAAAGTAATGTTTTGGTATCGGCATTCTTGACCTTTGGTTTCATAATAGCATCTCTGTCAGTCAAACGCAAATGTACTGGGAATCAATCTTTATAAAATGTTCAATAGTTTCCTTGAACTTAAAAACTCATGGTGCCCAATTCTTCATTTCTCTTTTCTATTTATCCCAGTGATTCTTCCACTGAGGACATAAATATGAAAAACTTAAGCATCTTTTCTAATGTGCTATGGCTAAGAAGAAATACAGAAAAGCATAACTCTAAACTATATCAAAACTTCATTTTGATAATGAAATTAAAACCAAAAATTTGAAAATATAGATTTTTTTGTGATCAAAGAAAGAAAACACAGAGACAATCTAAACAGGAATAGCAATAGTAAGACTAAGGAAATTGGAGGAACTGAAATGCTGTTATTATACATTAAAATTTAGACGGATCAGAATTACCTCGTAGAGTGTATTGATTTCTAGATTGGGTTATGAACCTTGCTTTCACCTCTATGACCTTCTTACCTAGCACAGTGGCCTTGCTCGGTTCCATCCCTCCCCTGGCCTCGGACTTCCTATATACTCCCCCCCCCCCCCCCCCCCCAGAGCCCCCCACACCATTATACAGCCCCCACCACCACCAAAAAAGGGACGTTAGATGCCATCCTCTCGATCCCAAATTTAGAAAGTTACTTTGTTTCTCTTTGACTTAGATATTTTTTCAGAGAAGAGATACCCTTGTCTTTTTAAGTTTTATAACTTCATTTTCCTATCACTAAAGCAATTTCACAAACTTTGAAACCATTTAGAAAATAGAGAAAGAGGGAAAAATCATCCTTAGCTTTTTTATTCTGTTTTAACATACCTCTTTCATTCTTCATTATTGACAATACTTTTATGTACTCAAAATTATAATAACTATGTTTTTATATTCTTATACAGATGTGAGGAAGGAAATGGAAAGATTGTGATAGTATTTTTCAAATTCTGGAAAGGGTAGTACACGGAATGGTTGACAGTTGCTTTGTTTGAAGGCACCTGTGAAAAGAAGCAGAAGCAATTCTGTCTTAGGAGAGATAGTCTCTATTCTGTGTCTCTAGAGGAGTGTTGGTACTCAAAAATGATGCAGAATGAAGCACAGAGATGTGTTGGAAGAAGATGCTGCTCCAGTGTTGAAAACACACAGTTCTGATGTGGTTTCAGGTAAGGCCATTTTCTGGCATTCCATTAAATCACTCATCTTTGTCAAATCTTCAGAGTTACCATTCCCTTACAAACTCTGGTATCTATATAGCCATTTCTCCATGTCTGAGATGATAACCAGATCACTCTCCTAACAAGACCAGAAATATACACTCTCCGATGTGTCTGCAGCTGTTTCCAAGGCAAAGAAAAAAAATAAAAAATCTGGATATTCCACTTTCTTAATTTCTCTCACCAGGTCCTTTAAACTTGACTTTCCAAATGGATTTCTCATAAGTGCATACTAGCTTGTCTAAATACCATTCCATAATTCTGTCTTTGCAAACTTCTCATCAGAGACCCGCTATAATTCCTGCTTGATTAATCACTGGGAATTTGGTTTTGTTAGTTGTGTAACACAGTTTGCAGTAGGGCAAGCTGCACAATGTCAAATCAATTGAACATTGCTCATGGAGGCAGTTTTAAATTATTCTTAAGAGATGAGAAAAAACAAAACTCTCATTCTTAACATAGTCCCCTTCTCTTCAATTTCCTTCTTTGTCATGTCAGTGTGCCCAGGAGTTAAACTGATCACCTCATGGAAGCCAACTGTTCTGCTGGAGGAACCAACTAGAAGCAGACATTTGAATATTCAAAACTCCTTGTAAGATGAGAGAGCACCAGCAAGAGGAATTAAATTCTCCACATATCACTAAAGAAGGCAGTTAGCTAAAACATTTTTTTTTTCTACCAAATTGCTTTGTAAAGGTTTTATTGAGATTTACAATGAGAGTCTTTAGACAGCAGCTAGAGGAAGTCAGGATTTCAGGAATGAACTGGACTAGTCATCTTTAGTCAGAACCATTTCTGATGCTTTAGTTTCTGGCATAGTTTAATGTTTATGTACTTTTAAATTTTCAAATACTTGTATTTAATTTTATACTATCTGTCTTTAAATTAAAAGAATGTGTGTGTGCTGGGTGCTTTGCCTGCATGCATGTTTCTGCACCATGTGCAACGTAGGCAGGACACTTAGAGGTCAGAGAGTTCATCAGATCCCATGTGGCTGGAATTACAGATGGTGTGAGCTGCCATGTCAGTGTGGGGATTTGAACCTGCGTCTTCTGCAAAAGCAACAAGTGCTTTATACTGCTGAGCTACCTCTCCAGTTCCATTTCATGAATTTTGAAGCAAGAACTCTAACAACAGGAGATGAAGAAATAAAACCAACTCAAAGTGGGTTGGACTCCTATGACTGTTACAGGATACACGGCAGAAACAACCTGAGGGAGAAATTATCTCTTTCATCTGCTGGGTTCGTCCATCATGGTGGTGAGGCTTGGTGGAACAGAGCTCCTCACAAGTGAAGGTGAGGCAGGGAGGGAAACAGCGCTTGCAGTAGTGGATGCCTTCTTTGCCCTATTTGCCCCTGAAGCCTGTGGGATGGGACTGCCTGAGTCAGCAAAGGCCTTTCCCTCTTTGCTAGTTTTCTCTGGAAATACCCTCATGAATACACCCAGAGGTGTGTTATGCCAGTCTTCTGTGCGCCCCCACCCCAGTATAACCAAATGACAAGGTTAGCCATCACATAAAAGAAGCTGAAGAAATCAGGCCCTATAAAGGCTGTGGAAGTTCGCCGCTATGATATAATCAATGTGCTCCTTTTGTATTTTAAAAGGATGCTGAATGCCCAAATATAAATAGAGATGAAGATAAAGCTGGCTGGGTGATATTAAATGGCTCTGGAGAAAAACGGCATGATCTTACAAGAAAAGAATAAGATTTTAAAGCTAAAAATGGGGTCAAGCATTACATATATTCACCTCTGTTAGAAAAGATAATGGGCCATTTCTATGTCTTCTGAAAGTTCTCTCTTTTTTTTTTTTCAATTTTGAAAACATCTATTACATTGAAATCATTTTTTTTTTCATTTAGAACATTATAGTCAATGTTTAAAAAACTACTTATCTGGACATATAAACCTCAAATCACACTTTTCTAAACTCTTTTTTGCCGCCCCCCCCCCCGCAATGTAACTTGTTTTTTGCTGATAACTGTACATCTAATGCCAACTAACCAATACTAGCAACCTAAAACTAATTAATAATAGCTTGGAGGGTAACAATTGTTTCCCCGGCTACTGAACAAACACTCCTTGTAAAGCAGGATTTTGTAATACCTATAAAAAAGAAAATCTGAGGAATATACCATTATATACCTATGATGTACTGAAAGCTACTGAATAGGTAGAAATACTGAATCTCAGTCTCTCCAGGAGTCTCTGGGTGGGTGATGGTTGGTGATGGAATTTTAATAATGTCTAACTTTTTAAAGTCAGTGTCTTGTAAGGATCAAGAGAGATGAAAATCAAATAAAAGAACAACCCTCCCTTAGGAAACAAACAAAGCTGAGCTTGCTGGTACGTGCCTTCAATCCCAGCATTCAGGGAGGCAGAGGCAGGGGAATCACTGTGAGCTTGAGGCCAGCCTGATGTAAAAAATGAGACCAGGGCAGTCAAGGCTACACCAAGAAACTCTGTCTCAAAAAAAAAAAA
>NW_026586816.1:10362030-10439492 GCF_907164565.1 Psammomys obesus
GGAGGAGAGGAGAGGAGAGGAGAGGAGAGGAGAGGAGAGGAGAGGAGAGGAGAGGAGAGAGAGGAGAGGAGAGGAGAGGAAAAACTCTGGCTCTGCACGACTTAGCTTCTTTCCATTTGGAAGGAGGTCAGGGGTGATTCTGATATTCTGGAGTTGCCACATGTGTTTGGGCTTCATAGTTGATGAACGTACTGCCCATAATTTTTGTGTGTATCAACTTCCTCTAGCCAGTTTAAAGAAAGAAAAGTTTTATTTTGAGTTAATGTAGACCCACATGCAGAATTCACAGAATCTCCTATGCAAACTACCAAGAATTAGCTACGAGTTCCTTTTATCTTCTATAGAAACTCTACAAAAATCGTTTGTATCTTTAAGACATACATTTTTATTTCCATAGCACTATGCCTGCATAACAATTCCAAGTAGTGCCTACCAATTATCATTTCTCTCTATTTACTTGCATATTTTATTTCTTTTGTCCTTGATGTATATATTTATGTTTATCTTGTTAGAATTATGTTTGAATATTTCAAATTTTTGTATGTCTGCAAATAATATTATGTTTAATTTTGTGGTTCCGATGTTCACTAATAAAACATTGAACTGTAATTTAATTTTGTCTGGTTGTTTTATATCTTATAATCTCACTGAACTTATTAGTTCTATGAGTATGAAGTTGTAGATTTCTTGGGGCTTTCTACATAGATGATTCTATAAACCACTTTGCTTCTGATTACATGCTATTAATTTTTTCTCTTTGTTTATTTCTGCTTTGTGTATTGTGCTGTCTAGAGAGAGTTTGGATCCAGTGCTATGCTGAAGTGGTAAGAGAGAATTTATTTTGCCTTTTTCTCATTTTTAGGAAAAATCATCTTTTATTAACTATAAAGCTAAGCATAAAATATATTGCACGTACATTGTGCACGTACGTTGTCTCTTCAAAAGCTCTCCTCCTTATGGCTGAAAGTATTTTCACAAAGTAAGTGCTAACTTTTGCTGAGTGACTGTTTTTGGACTATTAATGCAGTGATTATATCAATCTAGTTTTCAACACTGAACAGACTTGTAGCCATGAAATAAACATATGTTGATTACAAAATAGAAATTGTTCACATTTTATTTAATCTTATTTGTTAACATTGTTTAAAGACGTCTGTGTGCATGAGTGATAGTGGGTGGTTGTTTTGTGCTGCCTTCACTTCTCTGTTTCCCTATTAGGAAAACACTAACTTCATAAAATAAATTATCATGCCAACTTCATGAAATTAATTAAGGGTGATATTTCCCCTTTTGTTTTCAGGAAGACATTGTATGGATCGGAACTATGGATTTTAGCCCTGGTTACCCTTGGGCTTGAGTCAGAGTTTCAATGTCCTTCCTCATCTCTGTTGACATCCCAGTGAGGTAATAGCCTCATTTGGTATACTATATGAAAGACTATGGGAGAATTTCTTCTGGAATATTCTGACACCGCTTTCTTGCATAGATAGACATTTCTAAACTCATTTTCAAGCTACAGGGAAAGGAGAGGCACAATTATTAGCAAGCAATCCTCATTACTGGTCTGATATTTGAATCAAATAATTTGTTGACTTTATCTGAATGTTAAAAAGGCATTTTAAGCTAAAACATATTGATCTTAACTTCAGGTAATATGAGAAATCTTTATAATAATAATAATAATGTTCTGGGTATCTTAATTTGTCTGAGAAGTAATTCAACTTTTATTAGACACTTAAAGATTTTTTTGTGCCCCAAATTAAATAAGCTATTACCCTAGCAAACGTAAACTGCTGAAGAAACTTCTTTTGCAATTCAAGCACTAGCATTACTTACCTTAGCATGAGGTAAGGTGCTCTCTCATCCCCTCGCCACAGGAGCTGAATGGGTTTTGATGAGTTGTCCGTGATCAGAAATTGTACTCTGTGTATCTTAGGCACATTGAGCAAGCAAATCTTTTCCTGATGCTCATCATTCCATTGTCCCTGTATCATGGTTTTCGTGTTTGTCTCCTACCACACCGTAACATACACAACTCACTTAATTCCTAGTTTCCAGCACAGGACAATGTATAGATACATGTAAGTGTATGAGTTTTATCATCACTGTAGTTAAGTGTCTAACTTGACGAAAGCAGTGTAAGGAATGGTGACTTGTTTTGCCCCGTAGGCGGACATCTCATAGTTACTTTGGCAGAACATCATGGGATGGTGGTAGAGTGTGGGGTGGAGAAGGATCTGACCTCCTCAGTATCTACCTCTTCCGGGTAGGCCCTGCCTTCTCGAGGATGGCCAGTCTCACAAAGAAAGCCACCAGCTGGGGACCAAGGGTAACATACTCCATAGAATTGTTCTCTAAAATAGTGAATGGTTTTAAACTTAAACCCTGTTATTTCACCCAGGACAGTGAAGACGCTTTTCTCTTCCTTTGGGGTTGAGGATCTGCCTTCTCCTCCCTTGACTCCTCCTTGACCCCCTGCAATCACCTGCTCATCTTCTTCCTGGGCCTTGGTCGGTCTCAGCCAGTGAGAGTCATAGAATCTGAGGCTCCACTAAATCACACAGAATTCTAGGTGGCCTGAGTCACTAAACTCTGCACTAACTGCCTACATGTCTCTACATAACAAACAGTTTAAGCTCATAAAATACCCCCATTCAGAAAGCCTTTCTCTATCATGGTCCATTCTGAGCATTTAGCTTTCTCATTGAAATATGAGCATAAAAACATGTGCCTCCCGTGTTCCTTTGGATGTCCTACTTGATGTATATCTGACCAAATGTAACTTATAATAAACCCCAAATCTGAGGCTGAACAGTCAAGCGGTGGTGATGGGGGGGGTGCAGAGAGCGAGAAGAAAAGGAATTAGGACTGACATTTTATGTCTTTTAAAAAACTGACCTTTTGGAAATACCACTGTGTACATTTAAAATATTAATACAGGCGCTTGCTGTTACTAGGCAGAGGGGGTTGTTGTCACAAGTGACCTTTTATTGAAGTAAAAGAAAATTGACAGTTTCATTAGTAAGAATATCAGATGAGAAAACGCAAAGGAAAAAAGAAAAGCTGGTGCGGCAGTAATTAGTTACACATGCTGAATATTTTAGGCAGTTGGGGTTTTAGATGAGGGAAGTCAAGATAGGAAGTTTGATCTCCCACTAAAGCCAGTATAAATTATGCCTAGAACTGGGGAAAGGACAGTCCTAGACGTTGCTTTTGCAGGGATCCTATAAGAGCTCTTATGATTTCATCTTTTCTATTAATTGTGTTAATCATCAGTTTTTCTCAGGAAAAAAACATGAAGAAAACTCAAATTTCCTATTAACATTTATATACTGATTCAACAAATCCTCTCTAAGTCCTCACAAAGTGCTTACTCTTTTATAGGCTCAGACATATTTGTAATTAGTAAAAGAAATATGTGGTCCTCTCCCTTGGGGGAGTATGGGGAACAGAAACAATCATAGCCTGTCACAAAATCTGTCCTAAACTGGGAGATAGAGACCTAGTGAAGCAAGACTCAAGGCGCATTCTGTATCTTCACTAAGTAATTTATGAAAACTGAAATTAACTCTCCCTGTTTGGGGGTGAAATGTTGATCTAGTCAACAAAAGTCAAAAGCTTCACTTTAGTATTGCAAGTCTCATCAAGGTTCCCTCAGACTGAGGCCTTCACTTACCAGGCAGTTGTGTGACAGCTATTTGTTTTTCACCATGGTGCCCTCAGCCCTTCCCTTTACTTCCTTCTTTGGTGTTCAGTTTCTTACCTTTTCAGAGCTGGGTGAAGAGGAATGAATGGTTTTCTTTTGGGCACTGCCATATGTTGGCTTGGCTTTGCTGTGCACTAGATTTGCCAAAAGCACATAGCTTTTTAAAGAGATACTTCGAAAGAATCTTCAGAGGTTAGTTCCATGGATAACACTTGCCTGATTTCCCACCCTCTGGATATAATACTAAGCTCTTTTCAGTTGAGAGCATGTCTCTAGGTCAGGATAGCTTGCAGAGAAATTCTCTGCTCGGGGCTTCTCCTGAGAGGCCCTCATAACCCTCAGCGAATGTGAGAAGTGAAGCTCTCCCTGAGCTATTGCATCACCTGCCTCTGTTGTAATGGTGCACAGAGCAACCACAGCTGAGGTCTCTCTGTGAGACTTTCCTTCTGAGGGCATGGCACCAAGAACAGAAGAGAGTCTCTAAACGTTCCAGGAAGTCAGGGTCACATGACCCTCCCTGATCTTCTCCACTCAGAGTGGGGAGGTGAACATGCACAGAACAGCAGTAACTCTTTCCTGAAATGTTTATTCTTAACTTCTTCCTGAACTTTAGAGGATAAACAAAACAAAACAGCAACACAACAAAAGCTCATACCAAATTCTACAGTAGGGCCTGTGCAAGCACTGGCCATCTATTGCTTTACTCCCAGTGTCTCAGGATTTTAATGAAACTGTAGACAGAAAACTGGACAAGGATCAGCTGTCATGTTTTTCAGCTAATGATGATATAAATAATTAAAAATAATAAGTCAAACTGTAGTATAGAGTATTATTGGGGTGACTAAAAGCTTATTTATGGAATAACTCTGTTCCCGCCAAGCAGATTTTATAAAAAAAGAAGCCAGGAGGAATAATGGCGTTGAAGTGACCTTGACTTTATTCTTCAAATATCCGTTGCACAACCTGATGGAGGGGATTCTAACTTACGTTTCTTTAGCACTGTCCATCACTCCTAGCCCAGACTTGTGTCACAGTAAATGTTTAGTTGGTAGTTTATTCATGGAATAGTTGATGAGCTGAAAATCAGAGAAGTCCTTTGCTGATTGTCCTAGCTGTGGAGACATGTGCCCGCTGAAACAAGCCACTTGCATGTCAGCTTGTTGGGTTCCATCCCCCACCCCCAGGCTCTGAGGAGAATCTTTGTTTTCAGAGTTTTCCTCACAGTGTACTCAAACGTTTTACTAGAAAGAGCATGTTTTAAAGAATGAGATGTGCATTTTAGAGATGGTTAACTTTGAAGAGGATCTCAGTCTACAGTTTGAACCTGTCTTGGCTTACTCTGTTACTCTGCTTTTACTGATATATTTATGGATGTGCAAAGGGAACTTGGACATTTACAGAAAACTTTATGAATATTTGAAGGAATGTCCATCAAGTGGAGTTAACAGACTAAGTGCTTTTATAGCAGGGAAAAAATAGCTGTCATAGAACTCAGAGTCAAGTGGGAACTGTAAGTGTAAGCCACATGAAACCCACTTACTGGAAAATAAATATGTGTTCTTCTGAAGGACGCTGCACAGCAACGACAGTCCTTATAGGTTATTCTTATACAAATCTTGGTATGAAACTTACTCCATGTCTAAAGAATTGGTGCCTTCATAAGAGCTGCTGACAATGGAGGCTGTCTATGTAATTTAAAGACCAAGAGCATACTCTTAAACCAGTTGGTTTGACATTTAATTTCAAGAACGTAAAGCAAAATGGACAAGGAAAAACAGCATTTTTCCAAGCAATGATAAAGACTGAATTTCTAATATAATAAATGCCTAGTTGGTATGTGTTGGTTTCTGCATATTCTTTCCTTCAGCTCAGGTTGGTTGGTTATATACTGTATCCTTATCACTGAGATAGATGCAAATCATACAAGAAATAGCCTACTTCTCATCCTAAAAAAAAAAAAAAAAAAAAAGCTCTATTTTATTTTATGTAGAATATCTAATATTTTGGACACACTGAATTCAATAAGAAGTACTGTCCCCTGATTATGTGACTTTTTACATGAAACAACTAATAATTTTAAAGTTTTGCAAGCATATCACATTCCTGCCCCATTGGTCAGCACTGATGCGCATACAGAAATAAGGTTCCCTGCAAACACGGCTCATTGTCAGCTTTAAATACACTGCTGGGGGCCTTCTAGCATAGATGTGGACTATTAGAGTATCAAGTGCCATACTGCGTATTAAAAATAACTTAGAAGTTAATTTTCTTAGACAAATGTATGGTGAACTTTAAGGTTGGTTTCCTTTTGGAGGTAATATAAATTTCTTATTCAAAATCTGGAACCTCAACTAGGTCAAGCATAGCAAATACTTGCCATGCAAACCATCAGCTGTAACAGCAAAGTCAGGAAAGTAAAGAAGAGAGAGCTATCAAGTGTGGTTGGTGCACGCAGACACAACGGAGTGAGGTGACGGGTGGTGAGCCTCCTAGAGATAGCACGTCTGAGGGACTGCTTACCACTAAGCAACAGTTACTAATGATGACGTTCCTGTTTGTCCTTGAGAGTTTCTGGTAAGAATGATTTTTACAAATGCTTGTAGGTTCTGAGTACTTTGAAGTTGAAAATGTCTTTGTATCTTCGGAATAAATTGCTCATGTAAATGGCCAGAGCTATGCCCCTCCCTGTGTCTACACTGCTCACCAGAGAGGTGGGAGCTGTTTCTGCCTGCTGTGAATTCAGTTTGGTTCTTGAGTTGTTTTGTTGAATGTGTCAGTCATTTCTAAGCCTGAACACAGAACTAGATCTTGTATGCTTCTATCTTTCTTTCACAACACCATAGCCATTGATGATAAAAATAAAATGTAAGCTTACCCAGCAGAAGACCTGAATGTGGGACAGAAATTAACTGTCCCAACACTAGATCATTGTAGGACAGCCAACCCCACTCCCTTCAAACTGTTCTTGGACACATGAGTCACTTCAGCTCCATCCAGAATAATCCGAATAATGGGAAAAACTAATGATTACACTTTCATGCCACTAAGCATTAGGCTTGTTTATTGTAAAGCAAAACTAAATGAGGACATCTGCTGATTGCTCGATATCCCCTCCCTTCAGGAGAACCTGTACTCACCGCTGGTTAGATCATCTGGAACATCTCAGTAGCAAGCTTATTTGAATATTGAAATTAACTCTTGTCTAGAAAACAAGTTATATTTGGATGATGAAAACTTACAAAACTATTAAGGTCAGATGCTGGGCGGAGTGTGGACACCAATGCTTTTTGTGAGCTCATCTTCTGGGTTAAGGTTTTAAGACGAATTTTTCTCACCACTTGAGTTATCAGTGAAAAGATCTGTTATAAATAAATAGATGGATAAATAAAGAAATAAGCACACATGTACACGCCTTTATACTACATATCCAGAGACTCTGAACATCTCATGTTTTCGATTGTTTTATTATACCTTCCACAGACCTGAGTTTCATCATTAAACTTCATTCCATTGCAGACAAATTGCCACTATTATTTCCATTTGAGTGGGATAATGCCATAGACAGGGTACTCTTCAAAGTTTTTCCCTCTTGGGGGAAATTTTGCCTGCACTAACGTGGCTAGGATTGAATATGAAAGTGGCATGTCTTATGACACTTAGCTATAACCAGAGGCTTGACAAAATAACCATCTTACTTCAACTGTATATGAAAAGAAGACTCTCAGAAAAATAGGTCTCCGAAATATGTCTTTATAAACTGTTCTCTGCATGGACATTTTATTCTATTCTTGTAACAAACATGAATGCAGGGCAGATGCTGTAGGCAATAGTTCCCATGCTGTGGTGGCAGGTGGGTAAGGCTGATGGAGGAGATATGGTGAAAGCAGACAGGCCGGCACTGGAACTGATAGGTGAGAAAATTAGAAGTTGAGTCGACTGCCAAAGAACACCAGCTTTATACTCCACGCAGGTGGGTGACCTCCCTGAATAGAGTGAAAGCATTCCTTGAGGAGGCCTCTAAGAGCTTGAACACGTACCTCCCACTCTTAGGCTGCCATAGTCATGGTTTGAAAACGAGAGTAAGCCACAGTGAGGAGTTCTCAGTGCAGGCTTTATGAAGTTGTGGCAGGGGCTGCACACGCGAAGCTAACTGCTGCAGTTAGGTTACCTCGAGTTTAGTTACGTGTCACAGCTCCTGACTGAAAAGGTGTAACTAATGGAGCAGGGTTTAAATACCAGTCCACAGGAGAAGAAAAATAATCTCATTTTCATTTCCCTATCAGCTCAGAGATGTAGAACATATTTTGTGATTCATATGAACTTTAGAAGCCTTCTAAAGACTAGATAACATATATCATACGTGAGTCAGCCCAGAGAACGATACCAAGTTATTGGAGGGACCCAGGAATCTGTAGCCTGGAAGTTGTGATACATAAGTATTACTCTTTTGTATTCATCCTTTCCTCTGTCTCTCCCTCCCTCCTGCCGTCCTTCCCTTTTCTTCTTTTGTGAAGAAATGACATCCTACAAAACAATTATTCCTGATCTGTTTGAAGAAGCCCCTGCATGTTAGACATTAGAGCAGTGATTCTCAGCCTCCCTAATGCTGCGACCCTTTAATGCAGTTCCTCCTGTTGTGGTGATCCCAACCGTACAATTATTTTTGTTGCTATATCGTAACTATAATTTTGCTACGGGCATAAATCATGATGTAAATATCTGTGGTTTCTGATGGTCTTAGGTGATGTCTGTAAAAGGGCCGTTTGACCCTCACACGTGACCCACAGTTTGAGAAACTGCACGAAACTGAGGACTGATGTGGATGAAGTTATTTCCTTCAGAACCTGGAGCTTTTTGCTAAGAATGCAGCTCCATGAAATAGTGTACTCAAATTGGCATTAGGATATCATCAGTCAAACTCGGACCATGAATCTCCAAAACAAATGCAGTGTTTAATATGAGGTTTCTATGTGATAAGTTAATAAAAGAGCAATATTGTAAAACTTTTTTTGATCCCAGAGAGGCTCCTTGAGAAAAGTCTCACTATGGAAGTGGCAGCATTGAATTCAGGAAGACAAGTGGTGACAGCTCAAAGAGATATTTACATTCTTCCTATAAGAGCCTGAGGTTGTTTAATAAAAGAAAACTGGAGGGAAATGTGCCACTACAGTAAAATAACACAGCAAAGGCATACCAAATCCGAGTCTGACAATAGCTCCCAGAACTTTATTTTTCTTTGAAAGTGTATATGAATGTTATTGGTATCTGGGAAACTCTGGAACAGACATGCTGCAGAATGGGAAGGCCCCTGTAAAGAGGATGCTGGGAAAGCAGTGTGGGCTCCTGATATTCCTCCCCACTGTGCAAGGCAGCAGCTCTGAGCTCAACAGGCCGCTTGAAGCAAGTCTAAAGTACAACATTGGGTGAAATAAACAGACAAGTGCCATTTTTTCTCACAGAAGGAAACTAAAGCAAGAAGAAATGTACCTAAGAGTAGAAGAGGTATTTCTGAGGCCTGGGAAAGGGTATAAGGGTTGGGAGCAGAAAGGTATAGATAGTGACTCAATATGATCATTGCATGAAATATGCTTCTTTACCACAGTGAATGCCGCTAATTGTAAACTACTGTTAATTGTAATAACTATTACTACATATGATAGTTATAAATAGTTAGAAATAAAGCCCATTCAAGACACAAAACCAAAGAAATAATATATTAAGGAACAAAGAAAAAAAAAAAAAGAAGAAGGAAAAACCCAGATCCTGAGTCCCACATTTCAAAGGCTTTAGCGCCCTTTTCCCTAGTCTCATATGTGTTCAATGCTTACATGTGGCTGGCTTCTACTTTATTTGATTATACACACAGATGCTTCCTAACATAATTTCTCCACCTTTAGATGGTGCAAATGTGATTAGTTGTCATTAGAAATACCTGAGGACTGCCTAGATGGTGTAGTAGATAAAAACACGTGAATACAGACATGCTGGCTTGTTTTATTTTTCCCCAGGATCTTACAAAGCAACAGGAAAAAATTAACTACCAAGAGTCGTCTTTGACCTCCACACACAAGCTGTGGTGTGTGTGTGTCTGTGCATACATGCACAGATACACATAATAAAAAGATTAAAAAAGTAAAAGGATGCAGGAATTTTGATCTCTTCTGAAATTAGCAGTATGCCCCAGTCCTCTTTCATGCTGTGGGACAGTGAAATAGCCAACAGTCTGCAGTGGGCCATTTTGGTGATACTGATGTTTCATGGGTTAGATGCATTAAGTGAAGTTTAGAGTAGGGATTTTTAAGTTTACAGTGAGAAATTGGACAGGTTGTAAGTGCTTCCTAAGTTGAGAAACATCAACCATCACCACTCAAACTTCTATGGTCTCCAAGGTTTACATACTTCTGTTTCTTTTTAAAACACCGTCTGTGTGCCTGTCTGTCTGCGTTCGCGCCCTGTGTATGAAGCTCCCCTGGAGGCCAGAAAAGAGGGTCTGCTCTTCTGGCACTGCAGTTTCAGGTGCGGAACACCTCGGTACTCTGCTGGAGCAGCCTGTGTCCTTTGCCACTCAACCATCTCTCCAGCCCCATCCTGTGGCCCTGTCTCATAGGGGACATTCCTAGCCAAACTTTTCTTTCTTTCTTTCTTTCTTTCTTTCTTTCTTTCTTTCTTTCTTTCTTTCTTTCTTTCTTTCTTTCTTTCTTGGCAGAAATAATCTTTATTTTTAATCATTTAAAATGCAGACAAAATTAAATATATAAAAATATACTGAAGTAAACAATTTTATTGAGTGTCCATACACACTGTAACCACAATCAAAGTAATAGAAAATGAAAGTATATTATTTGAAGTAATAGAAAGTAGTAATACTTTGAAAGTATCTTATTTGGTATACAACTTGAGAAAAAGGCACATTGCTTTACTTCAGTCTGTATGTTTTTTTTAAACTTCTATTAATTACACTTTATTCACTTTGTATCCCCCATAAGCCCCTCTCTCCTCCCCTCCCAATCCCACCTTTCCTCCTCCTTCTCCACAGAGGGCTTCTGAAAGGCTCTGCCCTGCAGACTATCAAAGCAGATGCTGAGACTTATGGCCAACTGTTGGGCAGTGTGCATGGAATCTTATGTAAGAAGTGGGAAACAGTAAGATCTGGAGAGGACAGGAACTGCACAAGGAGAGCAACAGAACCAGAAAATTTGAACACAGGGGTCTTCCCTGAGACTCATACTCCAACCAAGTATCATGCATGGAGATAACCTAGAACCCCTGCACAGATGTAGCCCATGGCAGTTCAGTGTCCAAGTGTGTTCCACAGTAATGGGAACAGGAACTGCCTCTGACATGAACTGATTGGCCTGCTCTTTGATCACCTCCCCGTAAGGGGGGAGCAGCCTTACCAGGCCACAGAAGAGGACAATGCAGCCACTCCTGATGAGATCTGATAGACTAAGATCAGAAGGAAGGAGAGGAGGACCTCCCCTTTCAAACTTTCCTTGATGCGCTCCGACCTAAGGAGATTTTGGACTTGTGCCTAGTTGGCAACCACACGTCAGCAGGCAGGAGAAGGAACTGTGCTAAGATGTGACTGTGCAGCAGGCGGTGACACGTGATAAGTGAGGTGCACCCCAGGACCGGGGACGCACTGGGGTTACGAAGAACGCAACACAGTTTGGATGTCATTAGAACTGGTTCCACAATTCGCATAGACTGTGAAGTATAACAGAGAAAGAGAGAAAATATTTCACTCAAACAGACTTCCAAAAATCAGATGATATTGCCAGAAAGCTTTCAGAAAAAAAAAAATACCAGTCCAGGTTCAAAAAATCAGAAGGATGGCACGGAAGTTCAGTGTGTTCTAGTTAGAGTCACAATGTACAAATGTGGAGAGGATTTGAACCCGGACCCGGTGACTTTCCATCTTGATCAGGTTTTCCACAGGAAGGTGGCATTATCAGGAGCTTTTCCAGGACTCAAGAAAATAGCATGAGTAGATTCAATTTAGTAAAAGAGAAACTAAAAAATACAACCCTTGTTGCTGGTCTATATGTGAGGGCTGAGAGAGCCCCTGTTTGAGAGCTCTGTTCTTACAGAGTAGGCACACAGTCACCTGCAGAGACTGTGACGAGGGCTATCTTCTGGGTGGACTAAAAACAAATTAATTTCTTTATCCTAGAGACTTTCTTAAGTGTAGACAGTGACTTGTGGTATCCACTCCCACCGTCCCCACCCATCTTCCCACAGACTTACCAACATGCCTACAGTCCCCGCTCCATGTCCTATTATTTCCAAGTGGAACCCTTCAAAACCAAGTAATGCCTGCCTTATGTATACAGATAGGGGCCACCCAATGGAGCGTGGAAAGTCCAGCAGGAGTCATGCAGGGGCAGGCACCGGATGATATGCACATTGGTTCCAAGGGCGGACAGGAGAAGGTATGGACTTTGGGATATTCTGTTTAGAAAAGCAGAAATCGCAGAAGGCACTGGTCTATGTTAGGGTTTACAAAACTCGGGGCTTCACTCAAAGCACACAACCTGTAAAGGTCAATAATCATCAACTTCTGTTATACTTTATTCTGCTAGAAATTATATTGAGTATGCATAATGAATATATATGTGTATATTCTGTAGCAATGTGTTTAAGGTAAATTTATTGTGCTATTTTAATATGGCATTTGTGATTAATAGGTATTCATGTAATACTGCTGCCTGGGCATATTTGCAAATGCTTCATAAATATCACTCATTGAATGCTCACAGCCATCTTGTGCATGTGGCTGTTAGTGTAGAAGTGAAGAGTCTGGGGCTCAGGGTTAAATCTTTCCTGAGCTCCTCCCGCTAGAAACAGCTCTGCAGAGGCTGGCACCTCTGTTTTGAGAATCCTGACTCCTCACCAGGCCACATCCTGGTCTGTCCTCCCTGCTTGCGCCTCCTTTGTCCCCTCATCCCCGCCGGTAAAAAGCAGAGCTTACTAGAAAGGGTCAGCCCAAGCTACATCACGTTTATTCAAGTGGAGCAAGGTCGTGGCTAACGCCGTTCTCCTTCATCTTCAATTAGTGCCACTATCAGTGAATTTGCCCTGTGGACGCTGATTTATAATTCCAATTCCAGGCTCATCTTTAGGGTGGGCAAACCACTGGTCCAGAGCAAGGAATTTGGCCATTTTTTATTTTAGTTTCTTTTTTACTCACTTTGTATCCCTCCCCCCCTCGCTCCGTGGTTCCCTCCCTCCTCCCATCCCAATCCCTCCCTTCCTCCACCCTCTGCCTGCATGCCCCTCCCCAAGTCCACTGATAGGGGAGGACTTCTTTTCCTTTCTTCTGATCCTAGTCAATTAGGTCTCATCAGGAGTGGCTGCATTGTCTTCTGTGGCCTGGTAATGCTGCTTCCCCCTCAGGGTGAGATAATTAAAGAGCAGGCCAATCAGTTCATGTCAGAGACAGTCCCTGTTCCTATTACAATGGAACCCACTTGGATACTGAACTGCCATGGGCTACATCTGTGCAGGGGTCTTAGGTTATCTCCATGCATGGTACTTGGTTGGAGTATCAGTCTCAGGAAAGACCCCTGTGCTCAGATTTTTTTGGTTCTGTTGCTCTCCTTATGGAGTTCCTATCCTCTCCAGATCTTACTATTTCCCACTTCTTTCCTAAGATTCCCTGCACTCTGCCCAAAGGTTGCCCATAAGTCTCAGCATCTACACTGATAGTCTCCAGGGCAGACCTCTTTCAGAGGTCCTCTGTGTCAGGCTCCTGACTTGTTCCCTCTTTTCTCCTTCTTCTGATGTCCAGCCTCTTTGCCTTTCTGAATAGGAATTGAGTATTTTAGCAAGAGTCTTCCCTCTTGATTAGTTTCTTTAGGTGTACAGATTTTAGTATGTTTATCCTATATTATATGTCTATATGAGTGAGTATATACCGTGTGCATCTTTCTGCTTCTGGGATAGCTCATTCAGGATGATCTTTTCCAGATCCTACCATTTACCTGAAAATTTCATGATTTCCTTATTTTTTTTTTTTTTTATTGCTGAGTAATATTCCATTGTGTAGATATACCACAATTTGTGCATCCATTCCTCCACTGAGGGGCACCTGGGATGTTTCCAGCTTCTGGCTATTACAAATAAAGCTGCTACAAACATGGTTGAGCAAATGTACTTATTGTGTACTTGAGAATCTTTTGGATATATGCCTCGGAGTGGTATAGCTGATTGAGATGCATTTCACTTATCACAGAGTTGACGCTATAAGCTTCATACTCTAGCAGTCAGCTCTGTCCTTTACCTGTCTATTCTGTTGTGCTCCCAAGCTTTCTTCCACCATGGAGAGTGTGAGGTCAAAGTTTGTAGTGTTCCAGTCCCCAATTACAGACACATAGGGCTTGTTTAAGACCAGGCAGCAAAAATAGCCAAGAGAGTTATGGTTCTCCAGTCCTCCTCAAAGACACAGTACCTGGATAACTTCTTACAGACCCTTCTTTTCAAAGATTTTACTATCTTCCAATGTCGCCATTCTTGAGGACTAAGTTTGAACACATGACTTTTTAGGATACACTACACTAAAGCACACAGAAACACTCATTTGTTTTTAGTCACTATAAACTAATGGATTATGGACATTTTATTAGAAATATGATCATACAGTTACTCATATTTTATGTATGGTTGCTTTAATTTTGCATTGTGTTCTCAAGAACTTTCCATGTTATACCATTATCAGTACTGTGTTTTTTGTTAATACTATTCTAGTGTGGGCTCAGAGGTTAAGGACACTGGCTGTTCTTCCAAAGGTCCTGAGTTCAATTCCCAGCAACCACATGATAGCTCACAACCATCTATAATGACATCTGGTGCCCTCTTCTGGCCTGCAGACACATGTACAGGCAGAACACTGTATAAATAATAAATATATTTAAAAAATAATATTCTAGTGTAAGGCAAAACCACATTTTTATCTATTCATTTGTCTAATAAATATTGACATTGCTTCTAGTTTTGATCAGCATGACTATTCCAGCAATGACATCTGTATGTCTACTTTGAATGGATGTGTTTTTAATTATCCTGGTTATTTTTCCAGAAGTGTAATTGCTCAGTTGTAAGGCAGTTCTATGCTCAATGTTTTAACGAATTGACAAATATTCTAATAGAAACAAAGGAGTATTCTATTTTTTTTATGTTGTTGCCAACACTTAACATTCTAGTAGACATACAAAACAGTATTATTATGCTTTAATTTACACTTAAATGAAAATTAGCCATGTTGATAATTTTCATGTATGTATTGGCTATTTATGTATAATTTAGAGAACTGTACCTATTGAAACCATTTTGTCCATTTTTTGGCTGCTTCTGTCATTGAGCTATAGAGGTCTTTCTATATTCTACATCTATTTTATCATATAAATGATGTTAACATGTTTTCTTCTATTTCAAAGGTTGTCTTTACTCTGCACATGATGTACTTTAAGGCATGCATTTTTTAAGAAAGCTGAGCCACTCAAACATACATACACTTTTGCCTGCACTTTTGTTATGCTATCTGGGAGGTCCTTGTTGTTGCCGCAGTCGGGAAGGAGCCTATCCAGGCTCTTACATTGTCAGCTCTTGACCTGAGGGCCATTTTGAGCTAATTTGAGACGAGTCTGAAATAGCAGTCAAAACTGTTCTTTTCCAAGTACCTACTTATTTCTGCTCTTTCTGTTAGAGACATTTCTTGGTGTTTGTTAAATATCATTCCACCATAAACATGTATGTTTATCTTTAGATGTTCAATTTTTTCCTATTAATCCATATTTATATTGTTGTTCCCTTGAAATGCTGTTTGAATTACTGTGATGTATTGTAGTAGCAAAAGTATTTTAATTTTTTTGTTATCATTCAAGATTTTTTTTTACAAGTCCAGATTTCTTGAATTTCCATGTGAGTTTTATAGCCAGTGAGTGAATTTACCCAAAATTTTAAAAATTGAAGCTGGGGATCAGGGACAGCGGTGGATATCTGCCCGCCGTTCCTGTGAGGTGCTGAATTGTACCTAAAACCTTCATCCTAAATTCACGTTTTGATGCCTTAACACCTAGTACTTTAAAATGTGATTTTATTTGAGTAAAGTTCATTTCCAGCCATAATTCCTGTTCAATATGTTCAGTGTGGTTACTGGCGCAAGCGGTACTTTACTCTCAGGGATTTGCGCACAGACCCATGAGACCATGTTATAAGACATAGAGTGGCTGAGAGGTGGCTCACAGAGTTGGGTGATGTGGGGAATAGGACAAGCAGAATAACAGCTCATTCAGATGAAGATTCAGGGAACATGTTTGAACTTTGCTTCCCCTGAAAGCCAAGCCTAGGACACCGCCCCTGGTACAGTTCATCAGAAGGTGAGTCAGGAGGTGGGGGTGAAGAGCAGCAGTGAGAAGGAAATGGTGGCTCAGAGGAGTGTGCGAAGTAAAGGCCCGTCGTGTGGGAAATGAGTGTTTGAGTTCTGTGGACATGCGGAATACCCACAAGAGAACCTCTCAGAACTGTCCCCACTGGGACATTTAATCTCTCTCTCTCAACCATTATGACCAGTAGCCAATTGGGAGGGATGTCTAGTTGCATGAACATTCGTTACAGCTTACCAGCATAAGGTCAGACAAAATCTGTGAGGGAAGAAAAAATCACTCAGGGGCAATTGATGTCTGTTCCAGAGCCTTTCTGAAAGAAAGAGAGATGCTTAGTTACTGAGAAGCATACATTAGCACAGTGGTTTCCCAGGTGTGGTCGTCTGGCAAAGTAGCTCAAGCATTACTTGAGCAGATGTTGAAAATACAGTCTGACTGAATTCAGCAGACTGACTGAATCAGAAAATCTGTTCTTACTCCCAGGAATGCCTAGGAGCTTGAATAAGTCTTCTAGGCAATTTTACTACATTTTTTAAAAATTTTTTATTTAACTTTTATTAATTACACTTTATTCATTTTGTATCCCCCCATAAGCCCCTCCCTACTCCCCTCCCAGTCCCCCCTCCCCCCTTTCTCCATGCATGCCCCTCCCCAAGTCCACTGATAGGGGAGGTCCTCCTCTCCTTCTTTCTGATCTTAGTCTATCAGTTCTCATCAGAAGTGGCTGCATTGTCAGGGTTCTAGGTTATTTCCACGGATAGTCCTTGGTTGGAGTATGAGTCTCTGGGAAGTTCCCTGTGTTCAAATTTTCTTGTTCTGTCCTGATGGCCAACTGACAGGCAGAGTGAATGGAATTTTATGTAAGAAGTGGGAAATAGTAAGAGCTGGAGAGGACAGGAACTCCACAAGGAGAGCGACAGAACAAGAAAATTTTACTACATTTTAAAATTTGAAAGTTTGTGTATTTGTCTGTATGTGTGTTTGTATGATAGGTAGATGATAGTCAGTAGATAGGTTGGAGAGAGATAGATGATGGATAGATAGATCAAGCTGAGAGAAAGACAGAGAGATGATATGTAAGACAAGCACATGGAGCCCAGTCATATATTAATTACTTTATTCAATAATTTTTTTGAATTCTTATTATTCAAGAAATATCTACATTATGCTAAAAGTTGACAAAATCTCGAGAAAACAGACTCATCCCCAAAATAAATATTCTGCAATCTCCACTTCAGTGAACAACTTTAGAATTCATTGATACCTAGGCTTTTACAAGATGTATATTAAAAACTGACCAGAGTGATTACTCTGACTTTATCACATTTCTGTAACTTTCCTTTGCATGATAAAAAAAATGAAATAGCCAAGCCATGGATGTAAAAAGCATATGAGGCACACCAGAAAAAGTATAATCTGCCAACTAGTTAATTGTTATATAAAAAAAGAGAACATATTCGACTATGTTTTCCAGTCTCTAGGATAACAGCTGAAAAGTAGAAAGTTGTCTGTCTGCAGACTTAAGCTGGGAGCGAGCAGGAAGCAACTGTGAACAGACACAAGCCTTCGTCCTCCAAACCCAGATTCAAAGAAACAAATGAACATGTGAATGTTCCTGTTCAGTCTAAAGGACAGGACACAAACTGTTTCCTTTCAGGCAGTATGTAATTTAGTTAAAAACTGAACACTTCTCTGAAAACCAGGCCTGCTTCCTTTGTAGAGAGAGCACTATATGTCCTTAAACTGAAACTTTTGCACACAGTAGCTTTCTAAGGGGCTTGATGACCATGAAAATGATTGCTCCAATTTTCTATCCAGCTTTACCTTCTCATGACTAATGAACTGACAGATCTTACAATGAGGATTTATCTAAAGTGACATTGGTTTTTGGAGCAGGGGTGTCACTCAAGCTGAAAAAGGGAATTTCTGACTTCTCTCTGCAAGATATAGAGTATCTATTTCTTTTCTTTGTGTGACATTGTTCATTGAGACAGGTTTTGACTCTTGGACTTGATATGACATACAATCAGATGCTGATATCTTAAGGCATGGTTACTGTGACTACCGGAAGAGCTATCTGCACACATCTCAGCACCTGGATATTTCTGTATGTGACAGTTTGATGGGGGGTGGCTTTGTACGACAGTGCCAATGTAAGAGTCATGTGCTTATAGCCAGAGGCCTATGCTCATGAGACAGAGAAAATGAAAGACATGAGCTCTTCAGTATGTAGTGTGGATCATGTCAGGATTACTAGCAAATAAAAATGTATGCAGCAGGGACAATGTACTAGCAGAGATTAACTTTCCCCCCCTTTTATTGGCCATGCTCCACAGACACATGATGACTGATTTTGAAAGCACCTTTATGTCAGCAAGGGTGTGTGTGTGTGTGTGTGTGTGTGTGTGTGTGTGAGAGAGAGAGAGAGAGAGAGAGAGAGAGAGAGAGAGAGAGAGAGAGAGTTTAAAATGTTCTTGCAAATTGGGTGGATATTTTCAGACAGATAAAGTTGGAGATCTAAAACAAGAGGCTATAGAATCTTAAGAGGAAAACACAAAAAGTTGAGTCTTATGAGATTTGAACTGACTCAACATGCAGAGCCCAAGCCATCAGGCTAGTTTTACTTTCCTCAGTATAACTACATTCCAGTCATGCTAATGAGATATCCTCTATCTGTCATACTGCACACCATTGAGAAACTTTGGATCTATGACAAGCTGCAAGAGGTTCATACCATTCATAGAGGGTGATACTTATTCCATTTATGTAAATATTACTGACTAGTACATAAGGAAGCTCATGTCTCTGTATTCTGGTGATGGTTTGGGGTGATTGATAGACTAGAGTAGTAACCCCTATCACCTATGTAAACCCTAACACCAACAGGCATTTGTAATAACAACACAGGCATGCTTATAAAAATAAAAAGTTAAAAATGGATGATTGAAGTTTCTCTTCCTTATGACTTTTGCAAATATGCAAAACTAGACTATTGATATCTGTGACAGTCAAACAGATCAACAAAACAGAAGTGAGAATCAGAAAATTGACTCACATAATAGTAATCAATTGATCTTTGTTATAAGGGACAGTGGATGAAAATCCGTCAGTTGGGCAAAACAAAACAAAACAAAACAAAACAAAACCCAAACAAACCCAGAACCTAAGCATTGTATATTAAAACAAAAATAATTACAATGAATCATTGATGTAAGTGTAAATCATAGATCTAAGTATAAAGTTCAAAATCTTTTATACTAGCTTGGCTTGAGTTTGGCAATAGCCAAGATATATAAAACAACATGACCAGGAAGAGAAAAAAATAAGAGGGAATTCTTAAAATAAGAAACTTCAGCCTAGGAAAAATTATTACCCTTAAAGTGAAACAGCAAGCTGTAAACAGGGAAAAATAGTTTGAAAATACATATATGATATAGTATTGTGAGTTTATAGAACTCAAAACTGAGGAAACTGATTATGAGCAGAAGATATAACAGAAGCTCTGCTAAGTACATACCAAGAAAAACTATGTAAAGAACGTCAACACCATGGGTCATTAAATAATTTCAGATTAGAACGAAGTATGACTATGTGCCCCACAAAAGATTTATATTGAAAATTTTGACAACACCAAATGTCAACAGAGCTGTGAAAAAACTTCATTCTTGTTGGTGAGCATGCAAAATGGCACAGTTACTTTGAACGAGTGTATTTATTTTGTTTTAATACATTCACTTGACAACCCACTGGCTTCCCCCTTTCTCCTCTCTCCCTGACCCCATCCTGTTACCCTTTTCCTCCTATTACCCCTCCCCTTCTCCTCAGGAAAGGGGAGTTTCTTCTCTCCCAAACCAACCCACCCCAGCACATCAAGTCGCATCCGGACTGAGCTCATTCTAGGCCACTGAGGCCAGGCAAGGCAGCCCTGCTAGTGGGAAGTGATCAAAAAGTAGAAAAAAAAAAGTCCATATCAGATAGCATCCACTCCACTTCTTCCATATGAAGAGCAAACTGCCCACAGGTTACATATGTGTAAAGAGTTTAGGCCCAGTCCATTCATCCTCTTTGGTTGGGGGTGCTTCTGCTCCTCTAAGCCACCATAGGCCTGGGTTACTTGGCTTCATTGGTCTTCTTGTGGCATTCTTGTTTCCTGCAGGTCCTTACACCCTTCTTCCCGCTCTTCCTGAGGTCTTCCTGAGGACTTCCTGAGACCTGGCTAATGCTTGGCCATGAGTCTCAGCATCTGATTCCATTTGTTGGTGGGTGGAGCCTCTCAGAGCACTGTTATGCTAAGCTCCTGTCTGTAAATATAGCAGATCATTGCCGATGGAGTCAGCAGTTGGCTCTCTCCAGGGAGGTGGGTCTAAGATTGGGCCCGGCATCGGTTGGATGTTCCCTCAGTCTCTGCTCTGTCTTCATCTCTGCACAACTTACGGGCAGGTTACATCTGGGGCCCAAGGTTTTGTGAGTGGATTGGTGTTCTCCTCCACCACTGTAAGGAGAAGGTGACCGCCTCAGTCTCTGTTCCTTGTTAGGAGGCTCAGCTAGAGTCATTCCCCTATTCTTCCTGGCGCCTACTCCATCCTAGGTCTCCAGCTTGTCTCTTTCCCTTTTCTTTCCAAGCCCTCTTGCTTCCCCTCCCCCCTCTTCCCACATTTGATCCCCCACTTACATTTTCTATGAATCTGAAAGCACTCTTCTGTGATCCAGCCACCACACTCTTTGGGATTTGTTCGTTTGAGTTGAAAAGCGCGCCTAAACACAGAGAGAAATAAGGGTGGAGATCAGACCTGAGGAGAGTAGGGGCTGGAGGGCAGAAGGCCTGCAGAGAAAAGAGAAACAGCTGGTGAGGGCATCTCTGCAACAAGCTGCAAACCTAAATCAGAAGAGGCCTCTGGGCGATGCATCTCTAATTTTAATATGAGTAGATGACATGCACTTAGAAATCTGTTCAAACCTTTCTGGGTTTTCACATCACTGGAATATGTTTTCCAAGAGCTCCCTGATGAGCTTCTGGATTTTTTTGGACTGTATTTTAGCAATTTCTTTTCACCTTTTACATTATTAATTTGTTTTACACCCTCTCTCCCTCTTTTCTCTTTGTAAGTTTATCCTGTGGTTGGTGAGTTTTGTTACTATTTTTAAAGGACCACTTATTATTTGATTGATTCAGTCTATTTTTTTTTCAGTCTCAATTTCATTATCTTCTTTCCTGATGTTTATTATTTCTTGACATATGCTGCATTTGCATTTGGATTTTGTTTGGGCTTGGGGCAATTTGTTAGCTTATTTATTTGAGATTTCTCTGATTTTAATATGTACACTTAGAGATCCAAACTTTCCTTTGAGGACTGCCTTCTTTGTATCCCAGAGGCTTGGTTGATTTTGAACTCATTTT
This sequence comes from Psammomys obesus, assembly GCF_907164565.1. NCBI lineage: Eukaryota > Metazoa > Chordata > Mammalia > Rodentia > Muridae > Psammomys > Psammomys obesus. The sequence goes on from NW_026586816.1 coordinate 10,383,518, forward strand.
CATTTGTTTCTTGGAATGTTTTAATTATCTCCCTGATATTGCCAATAATACAAACATGTTCAAAAGTGTATTGTTCAGTCTCCAAGTATTTGTGTAGTTTCTCACATTAATCTCACTATTGAATTCTAGATTTCTTTCCCCACTGTGGTCAGGTAAAATGGAGCTTTATTTCATCTTTTAAAAAGGTATTAAGAATGGATTTGAACCTACGATGTGCTGCATTTTAGAGAAGACTCCATATCCGGGTGAGATGAACATGAATTCCCTACCTGTAGCGCTCTAGTGTAGATACTGAAATCTAGTTGATCTGTGGTGTAGTCAATCTTTGAGAGTCTTGACTGGTTTTTAATTTCATATAGCAATGGAAAGATGAGAATCAGGTGCTCGTTTTCTTCTACTATTACTGTGTCAAGACTTATGTGGTCTTCTTTTTTTGTGGGTGTTTTTATCTAAATGGAATTGGGACTTCTAAAGTTCTGTACACTGTTATTTACAATAGTTTACCCTCTCGATGAATTGATTCTTATTGACATGAACTGGCCTCCTATATCTCTTCTGACAAGTTTTGGCTTGCACCCTACTTTATCAGATGTGAGAATTGCTGTGAAAACTGGATTGTCACTTGTTCTGTATTTTGATTCTCATCCTTTTATCGTAAGTTTTGGATGTCTTTCTTAGTTGTACTAAATCTTCTTTGTTTAGGGTTTCATTTTCAATTTTTATTTGTGTCTGCATGTATTTATGCATCTATGTGTGCAGGTGCCAGAGGGATCCAGAAGGGGTGTTGATGCCCTGAAGCTGGGTTGCAGGTGATTATGAGCTGCTGATGTGGGTATCTGGTCCTGAAGTTAGGTCTTATGTCAAGAGCAGCAGCTGCTGGTAACTACAGAGCCAACTTTCAATTTCTGGATATTGATTTTTATCCAGTCATTTAGTCTGTGTCTTTTAATTGGTATATTAATGCTCCTTTAATTCAAGAATATAATTGAGAAGAATTTGCTATTATTCATCACTTATTGTTTGTTGCTCTGTTTGGATTGTTAATAATTATTCCTTTCCTGGTAGTGTTGAATGGTTGCTGGTTTGTTGTGTGGACATGACTCAGTCCTTCCCAGTTCTTTGCTCATCTGTTCTCATGCAATGCGTTCTTTTCTCTGCACACATGTGTGAAACTGTCCTTTTCTTCTCCGGTATATAAAATTATTTTTAGAATTTTCTTCAATGCTAGCTTAGTGGACATGAAATGCATGTCTGGAAATGTTCTTGTTTCTCCATTTTTTTTATTTTAGTAGATACTTTTGCTAGGTAATTATTTGTTTTTCAAGTCTTGAAATATATCAGGCCAGCTTTCCTGGCTCTCAGAGTTGTTGACAGCAGACATAGCCTTATTCTGATGTTTTTACCTTCTTCCCCTTTCAGCTTTAGTATTGTTTGTTTGCTTTATATTTTTGTTGTGTTGACATTGATATGTCATGGAGATATTCTTTAATTCTATTAGAGCTCTGAATGTTTCCTGTGTTTTGGAAATCTATTTCTTTCCATAAGGTTAGAAAATTCTCAGCTGCTATTGAAATGAATTGCTTTTCTAAACTGTGTCATTTTATTTCAGCTCCCTCTTTTATCCCATAGATTCTTAGATTGAATCTCCTTAATGTATTCTAGATTTCATGGAACTATGGGTGATTTTCCATGTTCCCCTTTTATCTATGTCTGTATATATTATTATCTTAATATTTTACTTCATACCTGAGACTAATTCTGCTTGGCCTTATCTATTGACAATACTTAATGTTACATTTTAAAAGTGTTAGAATTTCTATTTGTTCTTATTCAGTATCTTGATTTTCTTTATGAAGTTTTCATCCACTTTTTAAAAAATATTTCCTCCAAGTTATTGATGCTTTCATCCACTTGAGTAACTTTCTTATCTATGTCTTGAATGAATTTTGTAAGCTTCTTGTCCACATTTGAATTAAACTCATCTCTTTGAAAGAGCTGTTTGGGTAATTGATATATTTTAAAGGCAGCATTTGGAAACAAGAGGCGGTGCTGGATCAGATGCCAAGAGAGTGGAGAGGAGAGGTTGAGGGCCTGGAAAGAAAAGGGAACCAGAGGGTGGAGATGTCACCAACACAACAGGAGACTTACAACAGGTTAGACTACAGTGAGGATCTGGGGATGTCTCTAGATGAGCTGCCTAGCTGCAGGGGACATGAGACCTGAGGAGGCCATCTTGAGTGAGGCAGGACCTATAGTGGGGGAGGGGAGCTCCAATCCACCTACAAAACCTTTAACCAAATTGATCCCACTCATAAGATGGGTAGAGATAAAGACAGAACTATGTTTAAAGACAGGAGCCTAATTAACTTAATCATTCTCCCCGCAGCTAATCATTAGCTCCCAGCAGCTAATCAGATGCTGAGACTCACAGCCAAGCATCAGCTGGGAGAGTCCTGTGGAAGAGTGGGAGGGAAGGATAGAAAGACACAGAGGGGACAAGAATGGTGCAAGAAGGCCAAGATCTACAGGGGCTCACAGAGATCGAAGCACCAACCGAAGAACATACATGGACTGGACCTAAGCCCCTCCACACATGCAACAAATGTGCAGTTTGATCTTCATGCGGATCTCTTATCGAGCGGCGCCTTCAATGACATGGACTCTGTTGCCTGCACTCCATCAGTTTGCCCTAGCCAGGCTGCCTTGCCTGGCCGTAGTGGATGAGGGTGAGCTCAGTCCTGATGGGGTGATGTGCTGGGGTGGGCTGAGGCAGGCTCCTCTTTTCTGAGGACAAGGAGAGAGAAGATAGGGTGAAGAGGAAGGTAGGGAGGAACCTGGAGAAGGGGAGGGAAGGGCTCCAATCAGTATGTAAAAGTAAATATAAAAGTATATGTAAATAAAATAAATATATAACTAAATAGAGTCATCTGGTAGCCTGTCTTCACGTGGCTTTGTTTTAAGGGGAAGGTCAACTGTAGCAAAAACTATGATGGTTTCAGAAGTCCTAGTATTAACTACAGGAGAAGGCACTGGTCTCTTGACTTGTAGCACCTATGAGCGTTAGAAACAAGAATAATGAGAGCTTAGTAGAAAAAATGAAATATCTTTAAAAGCTAATTGAATCAGGACTAGGTTTGGGTCAGGGAGAAAATGAGAATCAGTGGTCAAGAGCATGCACTGCTCTGGCAGAGGACCAGGATTTTGTTCCAAGTACCCACACTGAAAAACTCTCAGTCACCTACATTTGAAGCTTCAGGGATTCCCAAGCCTCATTCTGGAGTCTGAGGAAACCTATACTCATATGTGCACATTCCATGTAACTGTGCATATGTGAACATGATTGAAAAGAAAAGGAAGGAAGTGTCTGGGTTAATGATAAGGAAAGCATTAGAGAAAAAACTGGAGAAAAGGTGTAAGTGCATCACTCAAGGCAGGAGTTACAACACAGCACAGACGCTGAAAGTACAAAAGCACGCATAATAACATTGAACGACTTAAAAATGAAAAAACAAACAAACAAATGTGTATATTCTGTATTCCCTTCTGTCTCTGTGATAAACAGCATGGCCCAAAGCAAGAAAGGGTTTATTTCATATTCCATACTCCATGCTCTAATTCATTAGTGAAAGAAATCAGGGAGGCACTCAAGGCAGTAACCTGCAGCAAGAAAGCGCAGAGATCATAGGGCAATGCCGCTAACTTTCTTGCTTTTCCTAGTTTGTTCAGACAATTTTATTATATTCTACATGCCAGGATGATCTTGCCCACAGTAGGTAAGCCAGCCTTCATCAATTAGCAATCAAGAAATACCCTATAGTATGCACACAGGCCAATGAGTTGTAGACAGTTCCTCAACAAAAACTCTCTCTTGCCAGCTGGGTCAAGTTGATAAGTGAAGCTAGCCATGACAGTATGTAAAAAGCAAAAATAAAAATTAAAAAATCTTAAAAGTATATAAACGCAAACACACACTACAGTGAGGTTTTATGTTCTTAGCCAATGCTTCCTGGGCGCACAAGAGTCCAGCCCCTGCTTTTTAGTTCTGACTGAGAAGACTGTGTGATTTTTGTTTAAAAGGATCAATAATTACACATTTAAACTACAACAGTATTTTTATAAGACCTGCAAATGTTAGCTGAATTGACATTTGGCAAATATTCATTCAATTTAACTTTAATGTTAGACAAATTTGAACAACAAAGACATGAGCCATACTCATTCCTAATGACTGTGTCTGTGCTATGTATGTGACCACATAGCTCATCTCCTCATCTGGCCCACCGGAAGCCATTAATCAGTATAAGCAAACAAACAAAAAAACATTTTACTTAAGCATGCATAAAAATTAATGATAATTTGGGACCTGTGTACTGTATTTGTGTGAAAACAGTAACAAGAATTAGAAAAGATTGAAATTCTCAAAAGATGTATGCTATGACAGCGGTGATCCAGAGAAAGCTGGAAAGGTACAAAGATAAACACTGCATAAGGAAAAAGAATTTCTTACATGAACACACACACACACACACACACACACACACACACACACAATCTTGATGTGTATATACTGGAGAGTAAAGTATCAGAGTACATTATAGACTAAAAGGTGGAGGACAAATCTATTTGTGTTAAAAACATCATTACTATCTCTCCATAATGTACAGATCAAGAAGAAAATGTATATGGCTTAAATTTGTGATGTCTTTTAAAGAAATTACCAATAGCACAGTACATGAAAAAAATCGATACTCTGGAATTTATCAATAAGCTGCCATGTCTGCTGTGCAAAAGAAATGATAAATGCAAAGATAAGCATGAGTGGGAAATTTCTGCAAAATCATATCTGTTAATGAACTTATGCAAAATGTTTAAGGAACTGAGAAAACTCATAAAGAACAAAATGTATTTAAATGGGCAAATTACCTAAAGAGACAGTTTGTCACAAAGAATGGCAAGTTAGCATATGACATTCTCTACATAATTTCTAACTAGGGAATTTCAAATTAAAACAGAGCTGAAACATTACTCTACACCTAATGTGAATTGCTTTATAAAGACAAAATTTCAATGATCTAACACTAATTACTGACAAGCTCTCATCCTTTGTTTCTGGAAATACAAATGGCACAGCTCCTTCATTCACAGATCAGCAGCTGCTTTTAGAAGTAAATATAATCTTACCAAGTGCGTCAGCCATCATGCCCCTAGGTACTTTTTGCCTATACAATTTCAACACATTATCCCAATAAAAGCATTATAGTTTGCAACAGTTTTGTAATTATGAAATCACGAAAGTTTATAAGCAATCAAAATGTCTTTTAACATGTGACTAGATAAACAATCCATAGATTATCTCTACCAGAGAATATTATTCGGTGATAAGTGAGTGATAAAGCCACAAAAAGGACTGGGAGGGCTTAAAATGTATATTCCAATGTGGAAAAACTAGCCAAAGACTACATATATTGCATAACTCCAACTACATAATGTTTTGGGAAAGCCAGCATCATAGCAATGACAAAAACATTAATGGTTTTCAGGACTGGAGAGAGTAGGGAAGAGTCTGATTGATAAATCAGAAATTTCTTCAGGGCAGTAGAATTTTCTGTCTTATAATATAATGGTAGATGCATAAATCTACATAAACACTGTCACAAAAAGAATAAGTATTAGTATATTCAAATGTAAAAAGTCACTTAAAAATTAGGAAGGGCCAGGATAGAATGAATTATGAGACAAAATGACCTAAATTATGGTGCACAAAACCCCCTCACTAAACAGGGCAGAAGAAAAGATTCTGCGCTCAGGACACCGAGGAACGGGAAGCATCTGTAAAGCTAACGGAAAAGAAAGTGCACATACAAAGTCGCTGTACCCCAACCGAAGAAACTATTTTCATGGGTTTGCAGCGTTATATTCTGATGGCAGCGCGTGCAAGCCAAATTGGGGCTTACAGTGGACAGCAGAAACATGGTTTAGAGTTGGCGAGTAAAAGACTCTCAATAAGCAGCAGTGAAGGACAGAAGGTAATTAATTAATTAGACAGCAGCAGCAGCTCATGTTCTGCTTAATATAGATATATGTCTACTCCTATGCATGCATATATAAGTTCTTATATGCCTAGATACAATGATGCCATGGTATCAGCGAGAAAACTTACCATGTAGGGTCTGGGTTCCATTTTGATTTGTTTTGCTTTGAGTCAAGGTTTTTCTCTGTGTCCATGGCTGGACAGAAACATACTTTGAAGAACTTGAACTCATTATACTTCTGACTGACTGTGTCACCACTACCACAAAGTAATGAAGCACTCAGGAAGATACTTTACTATGACTCGCTTGTATCACAGGAACATATTTAAGTGTCAACTTAATTAGATCTTAATGGACAAGCCTAAAAAAGTGAGTAGTAAAGTTAAAAAAGTAAACATTTTATTATAATTTAAAGTGTAAAATGAGTATCTGTGAGGCCTCATTTGTTAAAAATAAAAGTTTGCACAAGTGATATCTCCAGGGCAGACAAAGTCTGGAAAGGAGTTAGTTCTGGTTGCTTAAGCTGAAAGAGGACAGGGAGCATCATCCCCCCCCCCCCCCTTGGTTTGAGATGCGTGAAGTGAAAGTTTGTGGATTTTTTTTGAAGACTCAGCTGAGTTATGTGATGTTTTGCTAGAAGCTATCTTGTGAAAGGGCAAATGGCGTTTTGTTGGAGGCTGGCTTGTGGGAGGCATGTGATGTTTTGCTGTGAGCTGTCTTGTGTGAGGGGCATGACTTTGGTCAGCTAAGAAACCCGTGGGTGGACTCTGAAGAAAAGAGATATACAGAAGCCCATGGACAGTGCAACATCACTTTTTAGATTAATATCCCTGAGCTGGTCTTTGTGCTTCAGCACTTGACTTTGCAGAGAGAAATGTTCCAGAGAATTTCTTAGGTCTCCTTGTTGGGCTCCAGTTTCCTCCATGTCCTTCTATCCACACTTATTCCATAAGACTCCCTGCTCTTTGCTCAAAGTTTGGCTGGGAATCTCAGCATCTGCTTGGATCCCCTGTTGGGTAAAGACTTTCAGAGCACCCTCTATAGTAGGCTCCCATCCTGTTTTCTCTATTCTAGCGCTTCTGGTGTCTATCCTGTGTCTATTCCCGAATGAATGAGAATTAAGTATCTCTCCTAGGGTCCTCCTTGTTGTTTAGCTCCTTTAGGCCTGTAGATTTTAGTAAGGAGACCAACAAAGCTAAAAAATCCGAGCTGAGGGTGTCCTACAGAGACTGATGCACCAACCAAAGACCACGCATGGAGAGGACCTAGACCACCTGCTCACATGTAGCTGAGAGGGAGCTCAGTCTCCATGTGAGTTCCCAAGTGAGGGGAGTAGGGGCTGCCTCTGTCATGAACTCGGTTGCCTGCTCTTTGATCGCTTTCCCCTGGTGATATGGCCTGCCAGACCACAGAAGAAGAGGATTAAGGCAGTTTTGATGAGACTTGATAAGCTAGGGGCAGATAACAGGGGAGGAGGACTCCACATTTCAGTGGACTAGGGGAAGGGGATGGGGTGGGGAGAGGGAGAGAGAGGATGGGGCCAGGGGGAGTTGAGAGAGGCAGCTACAATCTGGATATAAAATGAATACATTGTAAAAATAAAATAATAATAAAAATAAAGTCATACTAATTCATGTAGGGGGGGAACCTCAGGGCAATCCAACTGAGTCTTGCCTCTTCCACCAACTCCTTTGGCTTTCTGAATCGTGCTGGTTTGTGTTGTTGCTTGGTGTTGGCCTTTGGACTGGACTTCTGGTATCCAGACAGTGAAGAGTGGGCTCACCCTGAGAAACTACTTCTAAAAATGTCTACAACCTTTACCTAATCGACCTCCTTTCTTCCATACTTCTGCTCAGTGGGTGGAAGGAGGGAAGGTGAAGTGCTTAGGAAAACTAATTAAGTAGGTTAGGTGCAACAGCTCAGCCTACAGCTGTGCGTAGAGATTTCTTCAGAAGTGTAGAGTGTGTGACTGGTGGAGTAAGAGAATAGCTCTGCAGAGAGAAACCCAACAAAAAATACCCAGCCATGGAGCATCAGCATGGAAGGTATTGACCATGTCAATATGTGGGGAAAGTGGCACTGTACGCATGCCAGTGTTCTCTAACTTCACAGCCTCACTAGAAATGAAATCTTTCCTCTCAATTTGTTGCCTCACTCTAACAGTGAGTAAGTCAGAAGAAATCCAGTGGAGCAAAAGTCTACAAAATTCATGGTCAATAACCCTGAAAAACATCAAGATTGTCAGAAATTCCGGAAGTATACTAATGTGTCCGAGCCAAAATGGGTCTAAAAAGATGTGATGACCTGGTGCCTAGGGAGGTGCTGGCACAGATAACAGAAATGAATGAATCAGGCTTCAGGAACCATGTGTACTCTTGCTGTGTATAGAAATGACTACACTAATGGAAGATATTGACACCCGGTACGGTTTATAGAAATATAAACCATACATGGTTTATACAAGTATGGAGAACCTGGGTATGGTATATAGAAATTCTGTACTGATTTCCCAGCTTTTCTGTAGACTTATAACTATTCTAAAATGTAACATTCATTTAAAAACAAGTAGCAGAATCAGGGTGGAGGGAAAGGGAGCAGGTGGTGAATCAATTGTAAATGATGCCCAAGCAAATCCCAAAATATTGTCCTTTCATAGACGTAAGTATGAAGCAAAGTATGTCAAGTTGACATAAAGGACAGATAAGTGAAATGCTTGATGTCTTACTGTGGTTTTAATCATTCGCTTTATTATAGAAAGCAGAGTGTGCAAATAAGTGTAGAAACAGGTCCATCAGGAGCAATTTACAGAGGGCAAGATGAGATGGGCTGTTCCAGGAAAGAAGACATGTAGTCTGTAACAGAAAAAAAAAGGGGGGGGGGACACAAAAGAAAGGACAAGGAGAAAACATCAGGAAATGGAGATGTGAGAAGTATCAATGAGGCAGCCCTGCCTCGTGTGAGGAAAGGGCCAGGTTGGTGCGACCTTGAAAGAAACAGTCATGAGCAGAGTTAAAGTTATAGATTCCTGAAAAGATAAACCCATGCTTGTTGGTGACTAAACATCCATTATCTCAACCATTTTCCTTTCTGCTTGGAAGAATGTGATTTCCTTTCCAGAGGCCTATGCAAATTATAAGAGGTCTAGAGGAAACACGGGTACTTGAGTACGCTGTTAATGAAGTTGCGGCAAGGACACAAGAGTACTTTGATGTCGTGTTGGGCACTCATCTACTCTGCAGGTTAGAGAGACCAACGCATGCTGGCGTTCTAGTCTCCTCCTACAAAACCATGTCTCAGGTGTGTGGAATGCCACGTTTACTGAGGTCATTTGTGGGAGTAAGAGCAATGCTGGACTCTACACCTCTAGATGAGAAAACCCTTGCTTTATTGCTGAATTATCAACACGACTTCTTCAAGTACCTAGAGCTGAATTCTGCAGCTTTGTTTAGTGTCAGTGATGACAAAGCGGCTCCTGGGTACCCTCTGAAGGTGGCATAAGAGGCGTGCTCTCACTTCCCTCACTCCCTTGTGTTTGGACCTCTGTAAACTATGATTCTTCATCCTTCTCTTATACAGGTGATATACTTTGAAGATTTGCTGTTTGTTTTTGAACAGAAAAAAAAAAAACCTACTGGCTTTTTTTGTTTGTTTTCTTTTTTCCAATGTGAGAGTTTCTACAGACACATTTATGGGTGGACAACAATCAGACATGCTGTGGTATTTTGTTGCTAAGTTGACAAAGCTGCTTTTGAATGCTGGTGGTGTGTTCCTTTGACACAGCACACTCTTGTAATATGTTTTCTTGCTATATGACAAAATACTCTCATTCCTAGTGCCAAAGGTTCAGTTCAGTGTATGTAACTCAACACCCATCAATTTGTACTCTGTGTGCTCTGTTTCTCTCTGTCGCTAACTCTCTCTCTCATAGTGCTGTTAAACAGCCTGTCCTTAGCAACTCATCCATGTCATTTCTAAAGCATTTTTTCTTTACTTAACTGTTGAAGAATAAAGGCTTATTTTATGTTCTTTGTATTAATGTTTAATTCCTGCTTTAACACCATACTTGCATTGCATTGTATATCTAAATTTTTATCCAAAAGTAAGTTTTATAATTGTTTTTTAAATCTTCAATTATTTTAAGTTAAAAACATTCCACATAGATAACAGTAGAGACAGTTTTTCTCTCTTTATTGATACTTTCCTATTCTGTGACTTAGCTGCCTTGCCCACATGCTGCTTTATTACTATTTTACATTTGAAATTACCCGATTTTTAGCATTGCAATTTAGGGCCAAGTTGACTGTGTTCTTGAACATTTGCTTTGTATGGGAAAGTGTCTCATGTGCCAAGCATAGGCCAATGTGTTCTTGGGCCTCCTGAGCTTTGATTCCATCAGGGAAACTTTCTGTTTTGACTCTGCATTTTCTCTGTTCTGAGAATATTGTCTCTGAATAGTGCTTTTTTAAAACCTTCACTGACTACTCTGAGCTTGAACTCACTCTCAAAACTTCAATACATACGTATCAATTCTTTTCTTTAACTTTTGAGTGGCAGCTTTGGGTAGTGGATAAGATTTGCCTCATTTTGGTTGTAACTCCCTTTAACGCAGCTCAGGGGTCAGCTTGTCAGGTCTTTAATGGAGAATTTCCTGTATTATCAAAATTACACTCTCATCTTATATGCTTCTGGTCACAGTTCCCTTATTTTTCTTTATATTATTCTAATATTTTATGTCTGTTATAATTTATTGTTCATATTTCTCTTGCATTATAAACCTTTTTTCTACTTTGTTGATCAATATATTTCTTCCTTTGGAAATTGTGCTTATGTTACTTGTATCGTATTTAATATTGAAAAAATATTACCTATATTTGTAGTTTTTCTCCCTGTGTCAGAATCTGCCTAGCATATTTAGCTTTTCAAAGCACGTAAAGCTTCTGGTGTTGGCGTGGCCGTGGGTTGCTTGTCCTCGGCAGCTTCTTCTCCTGTAGGAACCCTTGGAAATGTGCGCTGAGGGCATTACGAGCTCCACTGTTAAAATAATGCTCTTCACAGCAAAAGCACTGGGCCTAACATGCATGGTGATGGGTTCAGCAGATGACGGTACTTAAAGGAAATAGAGTTTAACCTTGCCAGCGTGGGGAGCTTAAGCAGGCCTCTGCTCAGGCACAGCCGTGATCTTGATGCATAGAGTGGTAAGGAACTTTCGAGTGGAAAGTGTGGGTTAACTAAGAAAACGAGTACATGCTTAATTGTGAAAGCAAGCAACAGAGATACACAAGTGCACACTCTTGAGACAAGGTAGATGGGCTAACGCCCACGGGGCAACAGCCCTGTAGAGAACAGCACAGGCAGCTGAGGCACCCCGGAAGTGGAGGAAACAGTGCTCTCCAGAAAAGAGCACACGGATTGGCTCACACCAGCACAGTTACACACTTACACGGAACACCGTACAGATGGAGCAAGGTGTATCTGGGACTATATCAGGACCCCATACGCCCATGCATGCAACAGCAATTACTGAGGAAAGAGGCCATGAATGTGAATGAGAGCAAAAGGGTGTGCACTAAGGTCTGAAGGGAGGAAAGGGAAGGAAGAAATGACATCATTATGTTATGAACTAAAAAAATTAAAGAAAAAATGACACTAGTATATACTCCAGGAAAAGTAGAAACATTTTACATCATTTTAAAATTTATTTTTGGATCATTACAATGTTTTTACTTTGTATCCCAGCTGTAGCCCCGTCCCTCATCCTCTCCCTCATTCCCTTCCTTAATCCCTCCCTTCCCTCTTCTCCCTCCAATGCCCCTCCTCCAGTCCACTGATATGGGCAATCCTCCTTCTCTTCCATCTGACTATAGCTCATTAGGTCTCATCAGGAGTGGCTGCATTGTCTTCCTCTGTAGCCTGGTAAGGCTGCTCCCCTTTCAGGGGAAGGTGATCAAAGAGTCAACACTGAGTTCATGTCAGAGACAGTCTCCGTTTCCCTTACTCTAGGGTACCCACTTGGACACTGAGCTGCCATGGGCTACATCTGCACAAGGAGTCTAGATTATCTCCTTGAACAGTCCTTGGTTGCAAAGACATCTGGACCCAGATATTTTGGCTCTGTTGGTCATCTTGTGGAGCTCCTGTCCCCTCCAGGTCTTTCTATCTCTCCCTTCTTTCATAAGATTCTCTGCACTCTGCCCAAAGTTTGGCTATGAGTCTAAGAGTCTGCATCAATACCCTGTGGGTAGAGTCTTTTAGAGGCCTTCTATTGTAGGCAAATCTTAGGAAGGAATCATACCAGCGTTTATAAAGAACAGCAAACATCTATGGCTCCAGTGGCTTGTGGAGTAGCACTGCTCACAGGAGATAAATACTTCCAAATTTTGAAGATGAAATAAGGCTGCACTTGAAGAAATATTGTACAAATCTTCTTTGGTAGTGAGATTAAACATTGACTGATGAGGTGTTTCATGAATGTGGCCAGATAAGAAAGGAATGTAGAAATGATGAAAACAACCAACTAAAGGTCAGAGGGGTCCTTACCATACAAAATGGAGGTCAACATACTTGTTTTGACTGTAAATATGGTCTGTAATTTTGTGTGTGAAATTTTCTCAGAAAAAAATGCAAGTTTATAAATGAGAAAGGAGTAAGATTATGCTCAAAGATCATATACATTTTGGCCTGTAGTGAGGTTAATTAACAGCTATAACACTTATTTAAAATATCTCACAGAATGGAGACTACTGCCTCATGTTAAGTTGAAGGCCAGTGAGAGAGGTAAACCAGAGCCAGAAGTGAGAGACTTACTTCTTTTCCTTTTTATATCTCTTTAGTTTATCCTGTTTCTCTTTCTTCTTAAAAAGTACTTTATTTTATTTTAGTGTGTGTGTGTGTGTGTGTGTGTGTGTGTGTGTGTGTGTGTGTGCAGGTGTGTGCTGGTACTTGTAGAGTACAGAAGGTGAAGTCAGATCCTCCCCAGCTACAGCTACAGATGGTTGTGAGCTCCCTGAAATGGGTGCAGGAAACTGAGCTCAGGTCCTCAGCAAGAACGGTATGCAGTCTTAACTGCTGAGCCATCTCTCTAGCTCTGTTTTTGTACACTAGCTCGAATCCAGAGGAAATTTTGTAATTTGCTCAGTCCCAAGGACTTTTTCCATGATTCAGATGGCTTATTTTTTCTCTAATGTGTCAGCTTTTATCTCTTGTGTTTACCCAAACCAGCCACCAATATCATATAATTGAAGAAACATTGTTTTTTTCATACACTACTTCTGAAAACTTCTGACTGTCAGCCTTAGTCATGGGTGCAGCAGAACCCATAGTTCAATAGAATGCTAGGCAAACTAACTGATTTCAAGTTAATAATCCTTGGCTTGCGTCTGGGAGGCCACAGCTTGGACTCATGGTCCACGCAGTGATCACCAACCCATATCGTGTGTATACATGTATACATGCTTGTGTTTCAACCTACCCCTGCCAGCATAGTCCTGCGGTGCAGGGCAGAAAGGTACCTTTTCTCTGATCTCTGCTCATCTACATAACAAGGACAGGAACTCTGGCTGCTATGCAGCCTTGTTACAGGGCAACAAACAGTTGATCCACGCAAACAGCGAACTTTCACTGTTACATTTCTCCTACATTTTAAAGAATTCTCTACTCCATGAACATGGTTTCAGAGCTCCAGGTACACTTGTCTTCACTGTAGAGTTTGTTGAAGCTGCAACCTGCACAACAGAAGTCTTCTTAGATAAAGAGTGCATCTCAGAGCCTGAGCACTCCTGTGAATTATCCTATCCTCTTGCTCATGATACTCAGTCTAAGGATATGCAGATCTTACCTTCTGGCTTGTAACTCAGAGTGCTCACACCAATGAAACATCAAATGGAGAGGATACCATTTTTCAGTCACTCTGATAGATGCTGACTATATAAGAAAGACCTTCTTTCCTCAGAAACTCCTCATCACCGAGCTGCAGATTGCTGCAGAGATGACTCGCATGCCTAAGAGACCCTTAACTGAAATCATCTATGCTAGGCTGAGTCAACCATGATGCTTTTCATGTGCCTTTTACCCTAATTGTCTCCCATTTCCTCTTCTTCTTCCTCTCTCCACCCTTCCCCTTTCCTTCTTTTCTTTCTTTTGTGTTCCTGAGGACTGAACTCTCATCCTCACATGTACTAGCCAGTAATCTACCCCTGAATTAACCCATCCCCCACCTTGTTTTTTACGTTATTTATTTATTTAGAAATGGACTTTCATTTTGCTGCTCAGGCTAGCCTTGGACCTTTGTAGCCCAGTCAGGCCTTGAATTCACCATTGTCTTACCTAAATCTCTGGAGTAGCTAAAATAACAGGCTTACTCCATCAGGCTAGGCATAAGAATTATCTCAAGTCTTTCATAATCCTCTATATTCTCTATGGAACATTATACATAGTAAAAGTCCCATAAAGCTAACTGACTAAAAGTAAATAATATTGCCAAGAATGCATGCAAAATAACTTAAAACAACACTTGTAAGAATAATTTAAAATATGATACCTCTTCTTAAAAGGCTGATAATCCAAAGGAAGATTCTTAATAGATCTATTTCTTATACAAAGAAAATGTGCCTGGGGCTCTGATATTGAGGGCTATCAATACTTTCTGAAATATCTACAGAAAGTTGAGGCTCTTGTAGCCTCTAGATGGGAAATGGAGTATGAAGAGTGTGTCCTCTTTTAGAAAAGGTGCCCATTGCCAGTCAGATCCCACCAACCTGTAGGTTTGTTCTTGCCCCTCTCCTTTACCATCTGGCCCAGGAAGCTTGTGATCTGGGAGCACAGTGTGGTGATGACAGAGCTTGCTAAAGGATATTTGTCTTGGCTAATTACCTTGTTTGCAGATTTCCTAATTTGTTCATCCAGGCCCAATGCTAAGATAAATGACAGAATAATTTTGAGTCATCTGTTATATGTTGCTTAGGGAGTCTGGCTCACCTAACAGAGAAGTTGGCTAACTTGCTGGAGACAGAAATGTATCTTTGAACTCTGAGGAGGACTATCAAAGAAAAAGAAATAATCAAATAAACACATCCGGGGAAAGTGATTTTCACCTTCATCACCGGCAATGAGTTTTACTACAGAACTGTCATAAACTGTCCCTGCAGGGCTGTTTCTTCACTTAGGCCCATAAACCTGCAACTTCTGCTTAAGAAATAAGCAAATGTATTTGCTTACACTTTGGTAAATGGGGGAGGTGTACTTATCCACACACACACACACACACACACACACACACACACACAGACAGATACACACACTTTTTACTTTAATTTTAGCCATCTTTCATTTTATAGAAAGCCATTAGATACAGAGTTTAAACCATAAACACTATTACCTTGGAAAAGTGCTGTGACCCTCTCGGTGCCTCAGCCTGCCTTCAGCATCCTTCCACTACAAAACCAGCTTTTATTTACCTGTAGTGGAAGAAATGGGGAGGGAAAGGCAACTCATCTTTTCTGTTTAATTACAATGGAATTGTAGGGGAAATGGTGACTGCAGGGCAACTCACCTTTAAATTTAATTACAATGGAATTACATAAGTTTCCCTTCCTCCCCCTTTCATCTTTCTTACCTTCCCATATTTCCCTGTGTTCTGTTGTAAAAGAATAATGGTGTTCTACTATATTATATTTGTTATTAGCCCTATGATTATTATGTCAGTATTGTTTAACCTGCTATCAAAAATAATAAGACACAGATACCTGTTAGATTTATAATTGCCTTATTTACCTTGGGCCAGGCAGATGATTTCCTTACACTGTTGTCTCAATATCCTCACCATCCATCTCCCAGCCCCCATTCAATGCCATCCTCCTTAATCTTCTTCATTTGGTCTACCTTCCATACATAATCCTATAGTACTTGCTTTTATTCTTCATTTGGACTTTTCCATGCCATTATTGGAGTCCTTCCTCCTCAACTACATGCTTTTTTCTGCATACTAACACAGTGTGGTCCCCCGCCCTCCTCTCTTCTTTCAAAGTGAGTGTCCTCTTCCTTAAACATGGCTGTTACATGTGCACATACAATGCATATATAAATGTAACCTACTGAGTCTCTTCAGTGTTACCTGCATGCATGTGATTCTAGGGCCAGCTGCTTGCTATAAGACAACCAACAAGAGGACATATCCATGGGTAGATTAATTCTCTGTTTCTCGGAAGTCTTGAAACTCTTTTTCTAGGGGTGGGGAGGCTCTGAGATTGTCTCCATCATTGTTGGCTTGCTGACTGGCACATTCCCAGCAGTCCTTGTCCTGGTTACAGGTGTTACATCCTATGGTTAGGATTAAAGACCATTCTCTTCCTGGCATGACACCTTCTGATCTTGTGAGAACCAGTTCTCAGGGATGAAGCTTTTGGCTAATTTCCAGTTCTAGTAGTCTACTTCCTTTGTCCAACAGGCAACATATCTTCAGCAATAAGGCCTTATCTTCTAATTCTGGGAGACAAGCAATGACAATGACAATAGGACTGCATTGTTACCAACAACTCAAGAGAGATTTGTCATGAATGCTTGGTAATGGGATTTCTGTTAGATACTTCATAGCTCTCAGAGGGAGCTTTATTGCCCCAAGTTGTGAAACATCTCAAAAGAAGTATATATGTATGAGTGTGACTTTTGTCTTTTGGGGTTCAGATCACCTGAGGATAGTATGTTCTAGTTTCATACACTTTCAAACATACCTTCAAACTTTATGATTTCATTTTTTCTTACAGTTGAATGGTATTCCATTGTGTCAATGGACTCCGATTTCATTGTCCAGTCACTAATTGAAGAGCAGATATGTCATTTCTGCTTTTCTCTAGCTCGAGCCCATTGCCATATGGTTGTGAATGGCATACGGAAAGCAGTAGTTCTCAAAGTGTGGTCTTCAGGTGTGCAGAAAAGTCTTAAAAAAACAAAGTATTTTTTCCCCAAATATATTGGAAGGAGCAACAGTTAGACAGGTTCAACAAAGGAAGGAAATTATTGCGTTGGGTTCAGAGGGTACATTTTATGACAATCTTAGTTTGGGGGTTAGTGATCTTTCAGTCCACTCCAAAATATTTTACTTAGTTGTTAGGTACATAATGGAGGTAGACATGATGGTTTTTAAAAGAGGCTAAAAACAGCCAAAGATGTTTTGGCAGTGAATCTGCAACATTTCAACTCTCTGTAATCAGGTAGTTCTAACTAGTCAATCAGTCTTGAAGAATCTTTAAAATAGGTATGCCTTTATTGAAACTTCAGTTCCTAGTGCATAATAGAAGGAGATAAACAGTATTTTAAGTAATTATCAAATACTTACCTGCTTTCTCCCTTATTCTCCCCCATTACAAGTTGAACCACAGCAAACAAAGAACTGTTTTCAGGACTGGTATGATCAGAGGTAAAGGAAATACCAAATGAGATAAAACAAAGATAGTCACTTACCTAAGATTAAGCAAAGGCCTGTGTTGTTGAACAAAAGAAACAAAAGTTCCCAAACCAGAGGTTTCCACTTTATATTCTGAGAAACTACACAGTACTGAAAAATACTCTTTGTGACCTTGTTTTAAAATGATGCTCTGTGTGACTTTGACCTTTATGTGAACAATAAGGGCGTTTATCTTAGTGTCATCATATATATTTAGGACAAGTCAAAACATATGCAATCTTATATTAACCAATATCTAGAGGTATTTCCCTGTTCTTTAAATATTTCACATTTATATAGCTGATGGGCAGGAAAAGCTATATTTCTATAGCTTTTACTCACATTGATGAGAATAATCCTGAAAGACCATAAAATAAATGCTCAAAAATCAGTTATCTAAAACTCTAAGACCAACTAAACCTAAAGAACTCAGCTTTGAAAGAAACTAACATGTCTTGGATTAAAAACTCAGCTTATAAAGTCTAACAAATTGTTTCTTAACTAAACTTTTAAAATTCCTGTATTTCTCCTTTCTTAAAAGACTTTCTTAAAGACCTGTATGGAAAAAATTTCAAGTCTCTGAATAAAGAATTAGATGAAGATATCAGAAGATGGAAAGATCTCCCATGCTCATGGCTTGGCAGGATTAACATAGTAAAAATGGCCATCTTACGAAAAGCAATCTACAGATGCAATGTAATTCTCATCAAATTACCAACACAATTCTTTACAGACCTTGAAAAAAAATTCTCACCTTCATATGGAACAACAAGAAACCCAGAATTGCTAAAACAATCCTCTATAATAAAAGATCTGGAGATATCTCCATCACTGATCTCAAGCTGTACTATAGAGCAACATTAATAAAAACTGCATGGTACTGGCATAGAAACAGAATGGTGGATCAATGGAACCAAATAGAAGACCCAGAAATAAACCCATACACTAATAGACACCTGATTTTTTACAAAGGTGCCAAAACCGTACAATGGAAAAAAAATAGCATCTTCAACAAATGGCGCTGGTCTAACTGAATGTCTACATGTAGAAAAATGCAAATAGATCCACACTTATCACCCTGCACAAAACTAAATTCCAAGTGGATCAAAGACCTCAACATAAAACCAGACACATTAAATTGGCTAGAAGAAAAAGTGGGGAAGAGCCTTAAACTCATTGGCACAGGAGAAAACTTCCTGAACAGAGCACCAACAGCCCAGGCTCTAAGATCAACAATCAATAAATGGGACCTCATGAAAATGAAAAGCTTCTGTAAAGCAAAGAACACTGTCATCAAAACAAAACAACTGCCTACAGATTGGGAATTGATCTTCACCAACCCTATATCTGACAGAGGGATAATATCCAGTATATATAAAGAACTAAAGAAGTTAAACAACAACAAATCAAGTAATCCAATTAAAAAATGGGAACAGAGCTAAACAGAGAATTCTCAATAGAGGAATACTGAATGGCAGAGAAACACTTAAAGAATGTTCAACGTCCTTAGTCATCAGGGAAGTGCAAATCAAAATGACCCTGAGATTTTGCCTTACACCCATAAGAATGGCTAACATGAATAATGCAAGTGACAACACATGCTGGAGAGAGTGTGGAGGAAGGGGAACCCTCCTCCACTGCTGGTGGGTGTAAACTTGTAGGACCACTCTGGAAAGCAATCTGGTGCTTTCTCAGACAATTAGGAATAGCGCTTCCTCAAGACCCAGTCATACCACTGCTAGGCATATTACCAAAAGACGCTCAAGTGTGTACAACAAGGACGTTTGCTCAACCATGTTTGTAGCAGCTTTATTTGTAATAGCCAGAAGCTAGAAACAGCCCAGATGCCCCTCAGTTGAGGAATGGATACAGAAATGGATACATCTACACAATGGAATATTACTCAGAGATAAAAAACAAGGAAATCATGAAATTTGCAGGGAAATGGTGAGACCTAGAAATGATCATCCTGAGTAAGATATCCCAGAAGTAGAAAGACACACAGGGTATATACTCACTCATATAGACATATAATATAGGATAAACATACTAAAATATGTACACCTAAGGAAGCTAATAAGGAAGGAAGACTCCGGCTAAGATGCTCAGAAAGGCAATGAGGCTGGACATTGGAGGAGGGAGAAAACAGGGAACAGGACAAGAGCCTACCACAGAGGGTCTCTGAAAGGCTCTACCCTGCAGGGAATTGAGGCAGATGTTGAGACTTATAGCCAAACTTTTGGGAGAGTATAGGGAATCTTATGAAAAAGTGGCAGATAGTAAGACCTGGAGAGGATAGTAGCTCCACAAGGACAGCAAGAGAAGCAAAAAATATGGGCACAAGGGTCTTTTCTAAAACTGATACCCCAGCCAAGGACCACTCATGGAGATGGCCTGGAACCCCTGCAGGGAAGTAGCCTATAGCAGTTCAGTGTCCAAATGGGTTCCATAGTAATGGGGACAAGGACTGTCTCTGACATGAACTGATTGACCTGCTCTTTGATCACCTCCCCCTGAGGGAGGAGCATCCTTACCAGGCCACAAAAGAAGACAATGCAACCACTCCTGAGGAGACCTGATAGACTAGGGTCAGAGGGAAGGGAAGGAGGACCTTTTCAGTGGGCTGGGAGAGGGACATGGGTGTGGAAGAGGGAGAGTGGGGTTGGGGGAAGAGGAAGGGAGGTAGAGGGGGAGGGGGGTACAGGGGAGATACAAAGTGAATAAACTGCCATTAATAAAAATAAAAATAATTAATAAAAAATAAATGTCCTGGTTAAATTTCCATCCCTATAACAGACACCAGACCAAAAGCAACTTTGGGGAGAAAAGGGGTTATTTGACTTGTACTTCCAGGTTACAGCCCATTATTAAAAATATCAGTGTGGGAACTTGAAGAAACCATGAAAGGGCACTGTGTGCTGTCTCAGTTGCGGACTCATGTTTATTCAGCTTTCTTATACAGCCCAGGTGTATAAACACAAAGATGGTGCCCCCCCCCCCCACACACACACCTTGGCCTGAGCCTTCCCACATTTGATGAAAAATCAGGTTAACCTCTCATAGATGTGCTCACAGGCCACACTCATTCGGACAATCCCTGAACCGACACTCCCTTCTCATGTGACTCTAGACTACATCAAGTTGACAGTAAAAGCTAACTAGGACACTGCGGTATGAAAAAATTATATCTAAGATATGTGAAGTCTTCCATACATAATAAAGAATCCCTTAAATCCTGATACCACGTGTAAAATGGTGGATGTAGAACAGTCTGGAAAGATAAGTGTTCACTCTAAGTTTGGAGAATCAGCTGAGGAAAGTGGTATGTTTAGTTGCTGTTGAGTGTAGCTCTTGAACTGCATAGCTTAGATTTGAAGATGCAGAATTAAGGAAGCTGGCTAAAACATCAAAGACCACACTGCACTATATTCCTATCAAGTGAAACCAGCTCTTGATGAATTCTGAAAAGCAATATCACCTGGTCCAAGTGAAATGGAAGCCCTTTCTGGTCCTGTCAACCTGCACAGCTCATTGTCCCCTGCAGGCCTGGAAGGGGGAAGGGACAGAGCTAGGCTGTTTTGATTGTCAGTACTGATACTCAGTTCCCAGCCACTTCAGGTGGAAAGGTCTTTGAAGGTAAGTATTAATGCCTTCACTCTTATAAGCCAAAGGTATTTCAAACATAAAATGTAGTGTTCGATATTAGTGGTTCAGTGCGACCGTATCGAGAGGCACTCTATGGAGGTTGGTAAAGCATACCTCTTGAGTGTGTGACTGTGAGGATGCTTCAAGGAAGAAAGACCCTTCTTGTGCATTGGATCCCTGAATCAGGGAAGCACTATCTCATAGTCTTGTCCAGGAACCCAGATAGAATAAAAACATTAAAAGGATATGTAGTGAAAATATTTTCGCTATCCTATTCCCTCTCTATTTTCTGATCACCATGAATGAGTGCCTTTGTTTGCCCATATCCTACTTGCTATGGTAGACCAACCTTTGAGACTAGGAAATAAAATTACCCTTCCACCTTTATGTTACATATTATGGGTATTCTGCCAAACCTTTAAAAAATCGGATTAAGCTGATGAGGTGTGTGGCAGCAGAGAGGGAGGAAGAACAAATTCAAGATGGCCAGTGCAATGCAGCTGTGTTCAGGCAGTAGACTAAGAGACAATTAGGGCTGGACTCCCAGTTCTACTGTTTGTTTACCGTGAACCATTCAGAAATGTGAAAATATCTTAGCATCATATTTCTCATCTCCTCAGGGAAGGTTCAGGTATCATTATGAGGCTCCAAAAGGGACACATATGAAGTGCCTGTTTAGTGAGCCCTTTGTTGGTAAAAGTTACTTTGAGCAACATAATATAAAAAAAAATGTTGGACAAATTCATATAATGGACAAGGTTTCACTTTCTTAACAAATCTGAAGTTTTTCCTTAAGTTCAGAAGCTCACACATACATTAAGTCTTCCATGTGCCCTAAGTTAGGTTTTAAGAATATTTGGAAACTGAGATTTTTATTTTCACTGTTTACCCCTTAGGAATTTCTTATTGCATTTATGCTTTTTGACTGTGGCAACAAATTGTCAAGTTTTGATGTGTCTTAAAATACTAAACTGTTTTGTTCAGTAGTTCACTCTTGCTGTTTCTCAGAGTTAATCTCTTTTCCATTTATCTGTAAGAATATTTCTATCAGTATTTGAAAATAAGATACAGCCTAATAGAGTTGGCTGTTGAGAATATTTTCTTTAAAATGTCATTTTACTTTTCAAAGCCAAGAAATAAATTGATACATTAAGGACTAAAAGATATCACCTTTCCCTAAAATATATTAACTTTCACCTTATTTTCATCCACTGTGAAGTTCGTAGGATCAAAATGAGCAGCTGGTTTTCACATAAATGGTGAGAAATCATTTTCAATTTACTTTATGCAATGAGGGATCTGAACATAAGTCACTGTCACAGCCACCTCTGCCCTCCCTTAACCCTACCAAAAAAAAAAAAAAAAAAAAAAAAAAAAAAAAAAAAAAAAAAAAAAAAGAAGAAGAAGAAGAAAAAGTTTCTATAGTGGTAAAAGTAAGACTGGAACTCAAAATATATCTTGTTAATCTCACAACAAAAGCATAAGCAAAAACAGTAGTTAAACTCTAGAACAAACTTAACTATAAGAAATAGAATCCTTTTCCCCAGTATCCAAATATGTTTATTAAATTCTGGCATGACTTGGGTCAAGTTCTCACACCAGATTTCATGCCTGTGGATGGGGATGGGTGACTTGGCTGGAAAAGCTTAGGCTTGTGGCTACCCTTGCATCTTGGTAGATAGTATTGTTCTCAAAACAACCCCATGCTCTAGTAGAAAACAGGTGAAATCCCAAAGGAAGTAAAAGACAGTAGTTGAACAAGGAAAGATGACTGAGTTCTTCAATATCCAGGTTCAATTATAAATTCTCTAGCTAACATATTTAGATGATATATTATACCCTGATCATCTTTCCCATCGAATACATAAAGGATTCTGCCACTCATGTGCCTGTATGACATCTATTCTCTCAACTCCTTCTCCTAGTTTGTTTGGGCTTCTGTAACATGTCTTTTAAATTGAATGAGTTATAAACAATAAAAATTTATGCATTATCATGGACAGTTCACATTCACAGTGAAAGCATGTTCACTTTCTGGAGATGGTCACAGCTGTCAACATCATTATATGCTAGAATGGCAGCAAGGCCATGCAAGAGTGATTTCTGGAGTATCTTTTATAAAGATACTGTCTTTATGTTTCTCCAGACACTTTTAAGTAACTCTTTTGCACTAGGTTTTAAAGAAAAGAAGCCCATGTTTTTGACACAAGGCTTGAGGCAATATAGGGGATTCTGAAAGTCTAAGAAGTTCCTGGTAGTATCACTATTGCTAATCTACACAGCACAGTTTGAGCAGAAAATTCTGACATGCACTCATTAGTAATTCATCCATAGGCTTTAGAATCGTACTCTGTTTAAGAAGCACTTCACAAGTGATTGCTGTTAGATTATGAGCTACTTTAAAAACGGGAAGTGAAGGCATCTGGATTGAAAGAAAAACTGAGTTGAAAACTACTTTTCCAAAACATCAATTCTCTGTCCTTCATGGACATCTCTTGATAAAAGGATATATATTTTTTTTAAAGTCTCAAGATAGTTGGCAACAAGACTCTGTCCTGAACCTAATTCTTTCTGTTCTAGAACTCAGAGCTAAGGGGCCAGTTAATGATAGGTCAGTATGTCTCAGATGCTCTAAAAGAAATTGAAAATGAGAATTTTGAGAAGAATTAAAATGTGATTTCTTATTTGGCATGAGAACACCGGTGTGTACTCTGGGCCTTAGCGTCTGAGTTTAGTCTTAATGTTTGTCAGGCATGAGCATGTGATTTATTCCCATAGAAAGGATAATGGCTTCATCGTGGCTTCATCTGAAATGTGCATTCCAGGTCACAGGTCAGAGAGTGGCTTCATTCTATTGCTCACATCTCAGACAATCCTCTGACATAATACTTCATTAATTGTAGATGAAGCACCAATCATCCTGTCATCCTGGAATCCTTAAGTAACTGACTCTTGACAAAGGTTGAGAATCCTTCAATGTTAATATTAGATACTTTTTTTCTGAATGCATGAGTTAAACTTCTCCCTGAGAAAAGATGCTTTATAAATACTAGTGCACACACATTGGAATGTAATTAAGAATATAATGAAGTCTACTTAGAATAAAGATGTGATTTTTCAATCCTGAGTGCAACAGAATTGTCCAGAGAACTATTGGCTCAGTAAGTCTGAGAAAGAGCTCAGGCGTCTCATGTCCCTGGGCTTATTCACAGAACTGAATATCATACATAATGATAAGTGGTTAGTCCTAAGCTTTAAAATGCATCACCACTGTGCATCCAGATTTTAAAAATACAAACAAATGATGCTGGTCTAACTGGATGTCTACATGTAGAAAAATGCAAATAGACTAATACTATCATCCTGCACAAAACTAAAGTCTAAGTGGATCAAAGACCTCAATATAAAACCAGACACACTAAACCTGTTAGAAGAAAAAGTGGGGAAAAGCCTTAAACTCATTGGTACAGGAGACAACTTCCTGAACAGAACACCAACAGCACAGGCTCTAAGAGCAACAAACAATAAATGGCACCTCATGAAACTGAAAAGCTTTTGTAAAGCAAAGGACATTATCGTCAGAAAAAATGACAGCCTACACACTGGGAAAGGATCTTCACCAACCCTTTATCTGACAGAGGGCTAATATCCAGAATATATAAAGAACTGAAGAAGTTAAACAGCAACAAATCAAGTAATCCAATTAAAAAATGGAGTACAAAGCTAAACAGAGAATTCTCAATAGAGGAATACTGAATGGCAGAGAAACACTTAAAGAAATGTTCAACATCTTTAGTCATCAGGGAAATGCAAATAAAAACGACCCTGAGATTTCACCTTACACCCATCAGAATGGCTAAGATCAAAAACTTAAGTGACAACACATGCTGGAGAGGATGTGGAGAAAGGGAAACCCTCCTCCATAGCTGGTGGGAATGTAAACTTGTACAACCACTTTGGAAATCAATCTGGCACTTTCTCAGACTATTAGAAATAGCGCTTCCTCAAGATACAGCTATAACTCTCCTAAGCATATATCCAAAATATGTTCAAGTACACAAGGACATTTGTTCAACTATGTTCATAGCAGCTTTATTCGTAATAGCCAGAACCTGGAAACAGCTTAGCTGTTCCTCAATGGAGGAATGGATACAAAAATTGTGGTACATTTCCGCAAGGGAATACTACTCAGCAATTAAAAACAAGGAAATTATGAAATTTGCAGGCAAATGGTAGGATCTAGAAAAGATAATTCTGAGTGAGGTAACCCAGAATCAGAAAAACACACACAGTATATATTCATTTATAAGTGGATACTAGACCTATAATATAGGATAAACATACTAAAATCTGTACACCCAAAGAAGCTAAACAAGAAAGAGGTCCCTGGGTAAGATGACCAATCCTCACTCAGAAAGACAAATGTGATGGACATTGGAAGAAGGAGAAAGCAGGAAATAGGATAGGAGCCTCCTACAGAGGGCCTCTGAAAGACTGCCCAGCAGTGTATCAGAGCAGATGCTGAGATTCTTAACCAAACTTTGGGCAAAGTGCAGGGAATTCTATGAAAGAAGAGGGAGATAGTGGGACTGGAAAGGACAGGAGCTTCACAAGGAAAGCAACAGAACCAAAATATCTGGGCACAGGGTTTTTTTCTAAGACTGATACTCCAACCAAGGACCATTCACGGAGATAACCCAAAACCCCTGCTCAGATGTAGCCTATGGCAACTCAGTATCCAACTGGGTCCCTAGTAAGGGGAACAGGGACTATCTCTGACATGAGCTCAATTTCTAGCTCCTGGACCACACCCCTGAAGGGGGATCAGTCTTGCCAGACCACAGAGGAAGGCAATGCAGCCAGTCCTGATGAGACCTGATAGGAAGGGTCAGATGGAAGGGGAGGAGGACCTCCCCTATCAGTGGACTTGGAGAGGGGAATGTGAGGAGATGAGGGAGAGAGGGTAGGATTAGGAGGGAGTGAAGGAGGGGGCTACAGCTGGGATACAAAGTGAATAAACTGTAACTAATATAAAAAATTAAAATTTAACTTAAAAAAACCAGACTTCTGAATTTTACCCCAGATGCTGTCTTCCAGCAGTCCTGGGACATAGCCTGCTGATGCTGCTATCATTGACCCATGGACTGTATCTTTGGGAACATACCACATATTTTGAAAACACTGACTGCAGCAGAGATAGAGCACAGTGCTGGGGAGTGACATGAAGTCACGGAGGCCACCTATGCGAGCACCGCTGAACATCAAGTGTTCGGTTGTCTCAAAAGTTCAGTACTCATCTCTGTCATTCAATAACTTGAAGCCTTTTATCTAATTCATTAAATTTTCGTTGTTCTCATGTGTAAAGTGGTATTATAAGCATACAATTAGTTTATAAGTTAAGGGTGGGTAAAAACATATATGTATATGTATGTATATATTCTATTACATTATTTTGTAGTCAGTAATATTTCTGTCACACAAAATATAATACATCCATTCTGCCACACAGAATGTATACTTTATATATTTCTTTATACATGCATGGTATTCTTTATATTTGGAAAGTCTGTGTCGTGGAGATGGTAGGCATAGAATAGTATTGTCTGTATGGACAGATGAGACATTCAGTGTTACAAGTCATTCATCTTTCTATGGATGTTTCTCAAATGCTAACACCTCAAGCACAAGAAAGGTATAGACTGAACATCCTGGAACAGCAGCACATTGGACAAACTGGAAAGATAAACACTGCTTTTTAATATGACTCTAAGACTTCATGCTTTCTTGAATCTCCACTCTCTGCTTTCCTCTCAGCATGGAGGTTTTTCATATCCCTGGAGCCTGGGCTTCCAGTATCTAACAGTCTGTGGTAGAAATAATGAAACATTGTTCGGAAACTGAGGCTTCAAAGGTCCTCACAGTTCTGTTTACCGTTTGTTCTTTTCTCTTCACTATGAGCAGGTGAAACCTAAATATGAGACCTGGGGCGGGAGCGGCCTCAAGCCCACTAATTGTTCCAAGTAAGATAAGCAAATGCGGAATCATGCTGAATCAACAGGGGTTCTCAGCTGCCTCGTAGTTCACAAGAGCTTGAGGAGCAATTAGCCTGTCAAAGCACCCAGTAAAATTGCAGAACTGTGGGAGAAGAGAGATGGCTTTAAGTTATTAGGTTTCAGTGATTGTTTAGGGTGACATAAACCACTGACATAAAATGTTGAATGAAAATATTTTAAAGGGCAAAGATAGTGAGGAGTGGGTAATAAGAGATTCCACATTTCACTACCTTCTGGAAAGCTGTTTCAAGCTATGCCCATTGCATACAGAAATAAATAAAACAGCACTTAATACAGTATTCATCAAAATAAGTTGTAACATGAAGAGAGTTTAGTGTTAGAATGTTCCAGTCATTTGTGTGAAGAATAGAATAGTTTTTTCATTGGTTGTTTTGTGAGCAATGTGTGGTCAATCCTTCCTGGATTCCAGGAGGGAAGACCTCTAGGTAGATTCTGCTTCAGAGAAGGGCTAGGTGACATTTCTAGTAGGTAGATCACAGACAAGGCTAAAGCAATAACAGATTGTATGTGTTTCCCATTTTAGGCTTATAAGATTTAGCGGAAACTCTGAGTTGCTGATTAATCTACAAAGTCATTTCAAACAGCGCAGAGTGAGTACAGGGGCAATGGGCATAGTGATAATTTTACTTTTTAAAGACATTGCCTCTGAGAAGCACGAGCACACAGCATTTAGCATTACAGAGCCATTGGCAAATCCAAAACGATGGGAACTTTGAGGATATCAGCTAGTGGCACCACGTGCTTATCAGCACTGAAATCAAGAATGTTCTGATCCATCCCTCAGTAGAGATAACAAGAAACACAAGCATCCTTCTGTAATAAAACTGTCTTCATATAACTGTGTGTTGACTGTTCAACTATAACTTTTAAATGGCTAAGACTGTAGAATCTAATTATTCTGTACCAAATTAAGTTGATGTTTAATTTCTCTAAAGTGTCCAAATAAATTTGGCAAGAGAGTCTACTAATGACAATTAAACACATACAATATTACATTTTTTGGGTATTGTTTCTCTGTGTGATTCAATTTGGATAAATTGTGACCTGAAATGTGGAACACAGGGGTAGCTATGAAATAGAGTTGTTCTTTCAGATTAGCTAGGTGACACCACTACGACAAGGATGTCGCAACTCCAGGGGTCTTTGATTACTGAACAGGTGATTTATAGGTTGTCATGGATATTGCTGAGCATCTGCTGGTAATAATGGGACTCTGTGGAGATGGAAATGTTTGAGAAAACGTCCCTGTCTTCAGATAAAGGTACAGTTACTGGGAAAAATTAGACAAGGTAAAGAAAAAAAAAAAGAAAAAGAAAAACACTGTAATTGCAATATATAAAAGACTGTGAGAGACACAGGGAAGAGGGCAGCAGGCCTGCAAAACAGACAGAGTAAAGGCAGCAACCATTATACAATTAAAATGATTTTGAATGTAAGTTACTGATTTTTCAGCCAGAAAAGAAGAAAAAATAAACCTTGAGAGAGAAAGCTTTTTCAAATATTATGAAAAGTGCTAGGCTTTAATATGTGTGGAGAGAGCTTTTTTTTTTTTTTTTTGGTTTGGTTTGGTTTGGTTGGAGGTTACATTCACTCATTCACTGGAGAATGTGGCAGTATCCGGAACTGAAAAACACTATTTGGATGGGATAGTGGATGGCCTGAGGGGCCATAATGAGGACTCCCCATACGGTGGGAAATAAAGCACATAAAGCACAGATGTCTAGGGGCACAGAGAAACCTAACAGAAGAGTGGTCAGCTCTAAGTAGCAGATGACAGGACCCCTGGGTAGGGTGCTGGGCTACTGTGGTCAGAAAGCAGGTCTATTATTCAAGTGACTGTTGAGAACACTGTTTCCAACAGAAAGTGTGAAGGAGTTGGAAAAAACAAATAACGAGGACAGAAATCTCAGACAATGTGAATTCAGGGATGGGCTCAGCCTCAGTCAAGTCTCAGGTGAGCTCTGTTAAATAAACTCCACCTCATTGTATCCATCATCAGTCAGTTGTGGGGTGGAATTTGTTCTGAAGGAGACTTAAACCAAAAGGCTCATCTGGCTCTCTCTGAGTGTGCTCCTAAGCCCAAGCATGACCTTCTGAAAATCAAAGGCATAAAGGTATACCAAAATAGCAAGTGCAAAAATGCTAAGCAATGTGGCCTGAAGATGCTTAAAAATAAAAAGCCCCTGGAGGCTCTGGGAAGGCATTAACATAACGGCATCTGCTACAAAGGGTAGTGGGAGGGGAAAAGGAACTGCAGTCACCAAACCCTGCTTGGGAAATACTGTGAAGTTTCTGTAGGTGTTTGCAATGGAGATGGACAACATAGCATGATATTGGAAGGTGTTAGGTTAAATAAAATTAACGAGTGTGTTTATTGTTAAAATTCTCAGATCCCTCAATTATCCATGGAGTACATATAAGACGAAACATTTTCAAGGTTATCTAGACAGTGCACACTGGGAAATGTCTGCTTGGAAGATGTTAGTATGTTACACTGTTGAGCCTAATGGGATAGCTTAACTGTGAGAGTGATAGAGATGTTGGGGATGTCTTGTCTCTGTTTTCACTTTTTAAAAGATTTATTTTATATGTTTAGCTGTTCCCCTGTATGTATGCCCATACACCGGGTGGGCCTCCTATGGCCAGAGTCATCAGATCTCCTGAGACTGGAGATGACGACCTTTATGAGCCATGATTCCCATTCTGGGGATCAAACCCCATTCCTCTGGACGAGCAGTCAGAGCTCTTAACCACTGAGCTACCTTTTTTGTTTTGTTTTTTCACTTAGGAGCTGACAAAGTGAGAGTTTGGTAAACGAGGGTAAAATGACCAATTCAGGTTTTTATTTCATGAGTTTAGAATACTGAAATGAAGGAATAATTGCAAACTGAGAGTGAGGCTATGGGACATGTGGGCTAAGTAAAGGCTGTCCATAAGCTCACTGAGGGTGAGGGTGGGGAGGGCAGGAGAAGGAGCAAAGACAGACTCTTGGAACACACTGAGGTTAAACTGGGGAAAAACAGCCAGACAGAACACAATAGAACTAGAAGAGGTACTGTTCTTATCACTGATTTGAAGATGACAAAACTGAGATATTGAAAGTTTTAAAGTATATATTGCATTTCTGGTATTTTATCATTACTTCATGGAGTAACTGGTATTGTCTAGGTTCTTAATAAACATACATAGTTTTTTGTTCTAAAAAAAAGAAAAAGTAGGAGAGAAGCAAGACTGAAGAGGTTTATTAACATTAGAGCTAAATGTTTAATGTTTAATTTGCAGGACACAGCTTTGTGGCAGGACATCCATTGACTGTTACATATTTGTGTCTTATTTGAGAAAGTAGAAAATCAACGGGGTGGTAAGGAGATAGAACAAATTCTTTCAAACAAAGAGTGAAAGAAGCAATGGATTAATGGATTTCTTTAGATATAGAAATCTGAGTAAGTAAAAGCATGGAAATTTCTTCGAAAGGATAGTTGAAAGCCTAGAAGAAAAACTGAGTGATTAATAAAGCAACATTTATAAACCATTAACGCTACTAGGTGGTTGTGGCAGATTTTGCCAGTCATGTTAGCACTTGTAACCCAAGGCGGAGGAGTGTCTTGATTTGAAGGTCAGTCCAGCTGTACAGAGTAAATCCTTGTTTAAAAAAACCAAAAGAACAGAAAAGAGTAATTTGAGCGTAATCTTGAGAAAACAAGTGGAACAGGAAGTGATATTTCTAGTGTGAGTTGTAGACAATGAGGAATTTCTCTGAGGTTCATGAATGAAGTGAGTCTTTATTACGTTGTCAAATGTTTGTAATTAAAATGTGCCAAGAGCTCTGCCAGTCACTGGAGCTGGGAAAGCTAGACAATCCTTGTGTAGACAAAACACCTCCTCAGATGTCAGATGGCGTTTGTATTGAGGAGATTGTGCAAGTTTAGAGGAGAAAAACATTGACTTTTAATAAGATCATTGCAATTGGTGAACATTGCAGAATGCCGTGTATGTTCATAACTGGTATAGTTTCTCCAAAAGTATTCTTCATTGCCTTGGCAGCAAGGAAGAGAACAGAAGTTTTAGTTGATTAAGTTAAGATGTTTCAAGGTGGATTGATGAAAGTCAAGATAGGATGAAATAAAAATGGCTGCAGTGATGAACAACAGGGCCTCAAAAAGACAGGCAGAAAGCAGAGCGTGAAGGGTCAATGGAAGAGTATGAATAGAGGCCTTCTGTGGGATTGTTAAGGGAAACAGGCCTTTATTTGTGGTCATGCTGGAACTGTAGTGGGAAATGTGTTCAGGTACTTAGTATTACAATAGGGGTATTGCTTAAAGCCTAGTGGAGGTGAACATCATTGAGGCTAAGGGATACAGATGTACTAACTAGAGATCAATTCAGTAATGATACTGGACACAGGTACAACATGAACTAAACACACATCAGTTGTCACTATCCTCGGGGAGAGAGTTGATGGGTGAATGAGTCTGTTCCAGTGAAGTTCTAGGTTACTAAGTTTAGAGATAGCGTGGACATGCATATCTAGGGGCTCAGAGTCAATCTTGAATGCATTTCTGATTTGTCAACCTGTAAGTAGCAATTTTCTACAAATTAAAATTGGTTTATGAATCTTATTATATGGCTCGGGCCTATAATCCTAGTACTTAGGAAGCTAAGGCATGAGAATTGTTGTGAGTTTGAGAAAGCTTAGGATAAATAATAAGTGTCCAGTCTCTGTGTGACCCTGTCTTCAGAAAGAGCAAATTTCCCTCCAAAACAATAGCAACAACAAAATAAAAAGACAGCAGCAAAATCTCCCACCCTTCCAAAATTAGCTTAGCAACATTCAAAACATACTTTTAATTTTTCTTTCCTGCGTTTCAAAGTATATCAGAATATTTGAGGCCATTCTTTTATCATAAGTGATGAATACATCTATGCTAAGGAATATGAGTTACGCACCCAGATAAATGAAGGATTGGGCAACATCTAAATTATACTATCACTCTTATTGGAGAAAAGAATTTTTTCTATGCAGAATGAAGAGTAAGCAAATAAAATTATTTTACCTTTGTGTCAAAATAAAGCAAGGAAACTATGTGAGATGAACATCATATTAATTCTTCACTAATAGAGACAAAGGGAGGCTGAAGCTGTCTTCTCAAGCAATGTTATACCATGGATTTTCCTTATTCTTGGACTATAGCCAACATTTCAGAAAATCAAGCCTGCATAACAGTAGGCAGACCACACCCAATAGACACCATGAAGAATACGGTGAATGATGCCTCTCCGCTGTTACTTTATGATATTTATTTGTATTTGAAAGTCCTAGAAACCATTCCAGAGGTTCCATACCATCCTTTCCCATCAGTCTGAACTTCACCAAATGCCTACCACAGTGAGCAAATTCTATGATTAGCTTAGCTAGCGCTAAGATATTGTACCTGTGTCATGTGATTCAAACTGTCTGGTCTTTATCTGGAATGAGCACATTGTGATCCTAGCTTACAAATGAGTTGAGAATTAAATGAGTTGAGAATTAAAGGTAAAATTTCTTTACGTTTTTTTTTCATATTTTATTTTTTTTAATTTATTGCTATTTATTCACTTTGTATTCCAGCTGTAGCCTCCTTCCTCATCACCTCCCAATCCCACTCTTCCTCTCTCTTCTCCTGCCATGCCCCTCCCTAAGTCCATTGATTGGGGAGGCCCTCCTCCCCTTCCATCTTATCCTAGTCTATCAGGACTGGCTGCATTTGTCTTCCTCTGTGGCCTGGTATGGCTCCACTCCCCTCAGGGGGAGGTGATCAAAGAGCCAGCCACTGAGTTCATGTCAGAGAAAGCCCCTGTTCCCCTTACTAGGAAGCCCATTTGGAGACTGAGCTGCTATGGGCTACATTTGTGCAGGGTTTCTAGGTCATTTCCATATATGGTCCTTGGTTGGAGTATCAATCTCAGAAAAGACCCCTGTGCCCAGGTTTTTGGTTCTCTTACTCTCCTTGTGGAGCTCCATATCAACATCATTCAGAGGCTGTGATCTGAGTCCAGATCAGGACAGTGGAAAAGCTAGTTCTCCTTCCAAAACTCCTGTGGAACTAATGGCCTTTTAAAGACCTCACTTATAGGTCTTGAAACTAAAGCTTAGTATTTTGTTGTTGTTGATTCAAAGTAGGTCAATAATTGGCTTATAATTGACTCCATCTAAACATAGGTACCTTCTCATCTTCTTGAATTACATGTTACCAACCCAGAGGAACACAGAAGGATAAACTTGCTTTCCTGACCCATTTCAGGATTAAGATTTCATAAGGGACCCTGGAGAGTCATTTTCTAGTGGGAATATCCCTCTTCAGCATCCCCACTGAGCTCACTGCTATTGTAGTACTACAATCTTTAACAAATAGAGGCATAATGAACACATAAATAAGAAAAGGATTTATCATTTGCTTTGTCTTGTACATTCAATTAAGTCCTAATGGCAAATTTATGGGCATCAGGATAGGATTTAATTTTATGATCAAGGCACACAATGGACATAGTAATTTGTCAACATGATGGTGGAAATATTTTCTTGAGATCTGTTCGAGTCTAAGAAATAAATTTTTAGCCCATAGAATGGTATTTCAAGGGGTAGACTTCATGAATATTTCTCCAGCAACCAGCCATATATTGAAGGATGACAAGCATGTTTGTATTTGCCTCATTATCTTCTGTGTTGGAACAAATTGTGAACATGTTTGGAAATTATTATTATTATTATTATTATTATTATTATTATTATTGAGCTTTTCTGCAATGTCATCTCACTGTTGGGTATTGTACTTAACATTCCGATAACACATGGCTCCAGTCTAAGGGTCACCAGCCTAGCCTAGCAAAACAAACTCCACTGAGATTGGATTTTTTGCTTGCTGTGCAGTACAAGAGAATTATTTTTAAACTGAAGAAACTTCCATTTCAAAAGCCAATGCCTAAATACAGAAACACATAGATGAGATGTTTTTATATGTAGCTTGACAGGAGCTAGACTGGACTACTACAAGGCGTGGGAAGGCACCCTTGGTAAAAGAATGGCTTTGAAGGGCAAGTTTCTTTAAAGAGTAAAAGTCCTAAGGAAAACAGCTTCATTGCCTAAGGAGAAAAATGGCCTTTATTAGTGTGTTTGTTTGGGTTTCTTGCCATACACTAGTACAGAGATGGTAAAGGTTGAGAAGATGACCTATGATCGGGAGATCTACAACCTTCAGCATTTAACTCCCCACTTTAATTTTTTCTCGCTATTTCTTCTGGGAAAGAATATATTATTCTCTAAACCTAGGATGTTTTACATGGTGTGAAAAGTAATACTCAAAAATCACTATGTCATTCAGGGCTTAGCTAGAGAATTAGAACCATTATAAACTGGGTACAGGGATTTAACTTGTAGACACTGGTATCATTCTATTTAAATCTTGTTTATGCAGCAGGCACTGGGGCTGCAGTCTTCAGAGCAGCCAGTTAATGGCGAAGGCAGAGAGAGAGAGAGAGAGAGAGAGAGAGAGAGAGAGAGAGAGGAAGGACAGGGAAGGAGGGAGAGAGAAAGAGAGGGGAAGGAGAGAGGAAAGGAGGGCAGGAGTTCATGTTGGAGCCTGTCAACTACATTGCATATGATATGAGGTTAGTAAGTATGCTACAGATGTTCCACCTCTTTATCATCTACTATATGTATCTGACCTGGGAGACACAGAAGTTTACAGGAGTTTCCGAGGAAAGGACAAGCATTGCATGTCCAGCTGCTGTCACACATAAATGTGAGCAAAAGGACTGACCACAGTGTGTATTGGTGTCAAAAGTGTCTTTCCAGATCATTGAAGAATAATGGCATGTAGCTAATGACTCACAGCCACCTGACAACTCTGTAAAACTGTCTCCTGCCCTTTATTACTATAAATATAAATATATATATATATATATATATATATATATGCCTGAACCATGCTAAGATATCATATAAGCATCACACCTACATTCGTGAAAGTACAGTGGGTCTTCCTCCAAAAGGAAGTTGCATTAACAATCCCACTAAAAATGAGCCATGGCATGATAAGAAGGAATGTATCCAAAGTCAGATCATGTCTATAAAGATGCATCATGCCTCCTCTTGCCCATGACCAGCCATTTTCCCATAGTTCTCTGTAAAATGGATAACACTGCTGTAGCGGTGGCCAAAAGCACACAGAGGAGCTTTGCATAAAAATCAGAAATGGAAGAAAGTGTGTTCAAAGTCTCTGCGACATAACTGCATCCTCCTGTCTGTGTGTGTGCATGTGTATGTGTGTGATAGCTGAACACTGAATAGTTTTTTTTCTTTTAGAAGTTTATAATTAGACCAAGCTATGCCTTTCTTTCCTCATAAAATATTTCCTTTGGTTTGAAGTAATTTTAAAGCATACCAATCCATAATCCAGATTCTATGTCAAATAATATAGTTGTAAAATAAATTCATATAATATAAACTATAAATAATATGCATGCAAAGTTGGGTGGGTGAGGGATGAGGCCGGGATCTGGGAGGGGTTGCTGGAGGAGGGATGGGTAGATTAAAGTATGTTGTATGAAAATCTCAAAGGATATGCCTTTTATTAAGCAGGAAAAAAAATGGACTCCAGCCCTAGACACCAAAAAACAAACCTTGGAAAAAAATGACATTCTTTGAAGTAGGACAGTCTAAGAATCCAGTCATTAACAAAGAGATTGTAGTTCTCCCAAAAGATGTACACTGTCAAAGAAACAAGGTTCATGGAAGTGAAAGGCTGTGGCTCTTCATTTATATTTATATTTCATAATATTTATATTTCACCATGAATATTAGATTCAATTGAGTTTATTCTATTTTATTTATCGAAGATGTTTCAGACAGAAATCTTCTACCTCATGGAGGGTAAGTGGGTTGCAAAGGCAGCTATCTTTCACTGCCTTCACTTTCACTAGTAAAACAGAGGCTAATGACTTACGGCGGCCCTCTAACTATACAGGAGGAAAAATTCTCTTAAGGGCCATTCTAACAAAACAAACAAGAAGAATTACATAGCCTGTAAGAATTACAGAACCAAAAAAATCTGGACACAGGGGTGTCTTCTGAGACTGATATTCCAACCATGGACCATTCATGGAGATAACCTAGAACCCCTGCACAGATGTAACCCATGGCAGCTCAGTGTCCAAGTGGGTTCCCTAGTAATGGGGACAGGGACTGTCTACATGAACTGATTGGCCTGCTCTTTGATCACCTACCTCTCACAGGGGTGCAGCCTTACCAGGCCACAGAAGGAGACAGTGCAGCCACTCCTGATGAGATCTGATAGAATAGGATCAGATGGAAGGGGAGGAGGACCTCCCCTATCAGTGGACTGGGGGAGGGGCATGGGTGGACAAGAGTGAAGGAGGCTGGGTTTGGGAGGGGAAGAGGGAGGGAAATACAAGTGAGATACAAAGGGAATAAACTGTGATCAATACAAATAAAATATTATAATAAAAATAAACACAAACAAACAAAAAGAGAGTTCTGTGAAACATGTCAGTCTAGCCATGCTGAAACATCATGAACATCATGGAGTCATCACATCCACCCTTAAGATTTTCGTCCTCTCCCCTAAGACTGGCATGTGGCTGTAACAGAAGTGATGCTCTGTGACTTATGAAACAGGGACACAACAGAGAATCTAATGCATTAGTCCTGTTTAGTCTCTCTGTGGAAATTCAGGCATCCTGAGATATTCACAATAATAGCAAACTTTCTGAGGCTGAAGACTGAAGAGGCAACATCAAGGAACTATGTATTTGGGATGAGAGGCCTAACAGAGCTGTAATTGCTCCAGAGCAGCTGCAATACTCAAAAGTCCGTATGAATGCAGCCCCCAGCCTCACAATGCCCCAGTGGACACTGCCTAGTGAAAGCCTTTGAATGAGGCTGAAAATTCAGGCTCTGTCCAAACTCAGCTATCCTCAGAATGTTCTGACTGAGTTCTTTAGCACAAAATCTATGGGAATGAAATATTATTTAACACCGATAGGGAGCATATGAATTGTGCGAGAATATGGAGACATATATCCTACAGAAATAAGGGTGACACAGAATAGTATAAATTGGATATAGTAGTAGCTTCAGTAGTGCTTGCATTTATAGTCAAAAAATAGAAATTCTAATAGTAATTGGCTCATACATGTAATTTATATTATTTATCCTTAAAATGAGAATAACACTGGTTATTCCCATTTTAGAAAGGGAAAGGCAGAAGTGCAAGGAGATAGAGCAAACTGTATAAGCTCTCTGCAAGTTGTGGCTGCAGAGTCTGGGGATTTGCACAAAAGAAAAAGAAGAAACCTTAAAATGACTAATAAGGATAACTAGCATGTGTTTAATACTTACCTTCCCTTTCAGTCACTATGCTAAAGACTTTAAAGGACATCTCTTAACAGGCAATGAAATTGAATGGCTGGAAAGGCATTTAAATGAGCTTGATAGCATGAAATAGATAGCTTTTTGAGGGGGATGGGGAGAGACAAGTTCAAATTTACTTTCCCTTAGTAATGGATTTTGGAAACTATTTTAAATAGTGCTGAATGGAAAAGCTCAAGAAGGTCATCACAATCCCCATAAGTAGGAACATGGACAGGAATATAACAAAAATAGCAACGTAGGTTTCAAATTAAACACAAGCACTTCAAATCACAGATGATCTATTTCGCCCAAAACTCATCACTCATGAACGTCCTTTTATTTTAAGCTGACATTCTCAATAACTTTGAATAACACTGGAAGAGAATGCAATAAAGATCCAGCCTGCAGGCCTACTTTAGGAATTATTATTAATACTCCATGATGCAACATTCATTGTGAGTCACTCATAATAATTCTCAGGGCCAGAATAAAATTAAGTTCTTTTTTTTCCTCATTTACTACAGCAACCTTCCTAAATTAAAGCAGATGCAAATCACGTTTGCCCACACATATTCTCATTCTGTTACCAGATATTTATCTGACAAATCAAAGCCTTCTTAGAAATTGGCATTCACTGCAAGATGAAATCTGGAAAGATGGCATAAGAAATTTTTTTTCTCTGTAATATATTCAGGTTATTTTTACCTTTCCAATAATTATGATTACTCCATCATTACATACGTTGGATTTCTGAGGTGTCATTTGGATTTAGATTAAGTTGTGAAGGCAAAAGGTATCCTATTTAGCTTCAGCCCTTAGTTAGAAAAGGAGCGTCTACAGTACACATGGCACCATGCAGCAGGCCCAGTGATACCTCCCCCTGTATCCAGGCCTCCGTCATCTTTATAATACCCAGAAATTTTGCAGAACAATTATTCACCCAAATTTTGAAAAGAGAGCTTGTTTGACTGGCACCAATCCTGCTGGCCTTTCTTCATTTTTGTCTTCACTGCAACTGTGTTCTTCCTTCTTATAACACATGTAATGGTGAGGGTCTAGCATCACCACTTTCTGCCGTGTGGATACAGGTGAAAAACTGAGGGGAATGAGCTCCAGGGTTCTTGGATGTTGGGAAGAGCTTGGACCCTCAATAGCATCGCGGAAAAGCTGACTCCGTATTAGACCACTTGCCTTCGGTTATCTTGCTCTTTACCTTCTCATCAAGCTGCTGCTAGTCAATTTACTGTGGTTCTCACACGCCAGATGTTAAATGGTCCAATGCTGCTGTGACTGTGGAAAAAGATGTTCATTCAATACACACAAAACACAGGTGATTTCTATGTCTCAAATCTTCTCTGTCCTTATAGGTCTTTGGGAACTACCAGGCACACAGGCTATGCTTGCTCTTTTCACATAATCATCTTCATTCAATGAGGCAATTACTTCCAACTTCACTTGACCATGACACTTTAACTAAGATGTGGACACACAGCTAGAGTGATATCCACAGAAACCATCAGCTAGCACATCTTCTGCAGATTGCTATACTAGCTGGCAGAAAAGTAGGCACAAACAAGATATATTGCAAAGAATTTCAAGACCATCATGAAGTTTGGATAAGGGAATAATAGAATATGGTATAAGAGGACAAATTACAGGGCAGGTTTTGTTCCACATTTATGATCTTTTTGACACTAGGCATGTAAAAGAAACACTATCCCATTTGCCTTTCTGAATGATGATTGGGCATCTTAACAGTGTCCTCTTTACTTAGCTTCTTTAGGTGTACAGATTTTTAGTATGATTATCCTATATTATATGTCTAATATCCACTTAAAAGTGAGTATATACCATGTGTGTCTTTTTGCTTCTGGGATGATCTTTTCTAGTTCCCCCCCATTTGCCTGCAAATTTCACGATTTCCTTGTTTTTAATAACTGAGTAGTATTCCACTGTGTAAATGTACTACAATTTTTGTATTCATTCCTCAATTGAGGGACATCTAGGTTGTTTCCAGATTCTGGCTATTACAAAGAAAGTTGCTATGAACATGGTTGAGCAAATGTCCTTATTGAATGGTGGAGCATCTTTTGGGTTTATGCCTAGGAGTAGTATAATTGGATCTTGAGGAAGCACTATTCCTAATTGTCTGAGAAAGTGACAGATTGATTTCCAAAGTGGTTGTACAAGTTTACATTCCCACCAGCAGTGGAGGAGGGTTCCCCTTTCTCCACAACCTCTCCAGCATGTGTTGTCACTTGAGTTTTTGATCTTGGCCATTCTGATGGGTGTAAGGTGAAATCTCAGGGTGTTCTAATTTGCATTTCCCTGATACCTAAGAATGTTGAGCACTTATTTAAGTGTTTCTCTGCCATTCGATATTCCTCTATTGAGAGTTCTCTGTTTAGCTTTGTACTCCATTTTTTAATTGGATTACTTGATTTGTTGCTGTTTAACTTCTTGAATTCTTTATATATTCTGTATATTAGCCCTCTGTCAGATAAAGGGTTGGTGAAGATCCTTTCCCAATCTGTAGGCTGTCGTTTTGTTCTGACAACAGTATCCTTTGCTTTACAGAAGTTTTTCATTTTCATGAGGTCCCATTTATTGATTGTTGATCTTAGAGCCTATGCTGTTGGTGTTCTGTTCAGAAAATGTCTCCTGTGCCAATGACATCAGAAGAGGGTGAAAAGAAGAAACAAGACAGGAACCTACCCACAGCAGGCCTCTGAAAGGTAGGCCTACTTCTACTCAGCAGGGTATTAAACCAGATGCTGAGACTCATAGCCAAACTTTGGGCAGAATGCAGAGAATCTTATGAAAGAAGGGGGAGATAGAAAGACCTGGAGGGGACAGGAGCTTCACAAGGAGAGCAACAGAACCACGAAATCTGGACACAGGGGTCTTTTCTGAGACTGATACTCCAACCAAGGACCATGTATGTATGGCTATAACCTAGAACCACCTCACAGATGTAGTCCATGGCAGCTCAGTGTCTAAGTGGTTTCCCTAGTGATGGGACCAAGGGCTGTCTCTGACATGAACTCAGTGGCTGGCTCCCACTGAAGGGGTGGGTTAAGCCTTACCAGGCCACAGAGGAAGACAATGCAGCTAGTCCTGATGAGACCTGATAGGCTAGGGTAAGATGGAAGGGGAGGAGGACCTCCACTATCAGTGGACTGAGAAAGGAGCATGGGAGGAGAAGAGAGAGGGAGGACTGCATAGGGAGGGAATGAAGGAGGGGGCTACAGCTGGAATACAAAGTGAATAAATTGTAATAAATAAAATTTTTTTAAAATTAAAAAAAAAATGAAAAAAATTTCTTAGAAATATCACACTGAGAGTGAGAACAAGTTTAAAAATCTGGGGCCAGAGAAGACCTGTCCCCTGGGAAAAGACAGAATATCTTGAGGCTTTGAAAACTTGTCTCAAAGCCAAATCTGCATACACCATTTTCTGGCTTTTCTCTGAACTTTCCTATAAATTACTGCACTCTTATAGGATATGAGAAGCTGGAAATTTTCTTTCCAAATTCTGGCTAAATCTGTAAATAAATCTTTCTCCTCATTAAAAACAAACACATAAACGAACAAACAAACAAACAAACAAACAAACTTTCCCCCCCACTTTTCACAAAAGTTGACTCACATTATTGTGTACTTTAAGGATAAAGTTATGTTGGTACAGTACCGAGCATCCAATATGCTTTACGTGTGGAGGCTACTGCTTTACCAGCATCTCAGGGCATTTGCTCATTGAGAAGTTAATTCTGCTATAGTTCAAGATGAATCCCTCTCCTATCCACTCCTCCCTAGCTCCCGAGCTTTGCCTTTGGGGCCTTGAACTTGCCCCCTTATTATTTTGTTGCTGTGGCTTGTAGGAATTACAGATGCTTTCACAGTGTTTCTGTCCCAATCCTCAGGTCCTCTTTGATACAGGTCTAGAAGCAAATACTCAAGCCTCTCCATAGGATCTCCCTAAAAACCAAAGAAACAAAATGAAGTAAAAGAAAACAATTCCAAACTCACATTTACTTATCTTAGTCTCATGGTGCAGATCTTCATAAAACGTGTGTTTCAGAATTACATTTTGTTCAAAATATACTGTCTTATAGAGTGTTTTTGTGAATATGGAAGTGAGTTCTAAGGACCTACATCTTACAGGGAAGTGCATCCTCCTGTCTCTACTACCTTCACCTTACTTGAATGAAGCCTTTCCAAACTCCAGGTGATTCTAACACAGCATAGACTTCAGCAGCAATGCTTTTCTTGAGTCCATTATTTCACGTCAGCTCTCTTGACTGCACTTGGTTTCTGTATTTCTCTCACCTTTAGGCATTATGAACCTGGTTTAGAGTTTCTTTGAGCCATTTGATAACACAGCCTATGTCATATGCCTTAGCACAGAGTCAGGGCCAAATGCAGCTCTTCACCCAACTTGGAGCAAAGTAAAACAAGACATACTAGAACAACTTATCTGAATTTTTTATAAAATAAATTTACAAGAGGAAAACCTGTGAGTTCCAAGCAACCTCAGTTGTAAACATGAAAATGAGAGGGTGTGGGCTGTGGGTGTGAGCAACTATTTCTGCGACCTCA
This sequence comes from Psammomys obesus, assembly GCF_907164565.1. Lineage (NCBI taxonomy): Eukaryota > Metazoa > Chordata > Mammalia > Rodentia > Muridae > Psammomys > Psammomys obesus. Next base: position 10,425,712 of record NW_026586816.1, read on the forward strand.
CCGGTCAGACGATTCTTTTCTTAAAACGAATAAATAATAGGGTAACTCTAATGCTATTTATTTCCAGATATGAGTCTTGTTTCAGGGTCTCTACCTTCTGTCTGTATATATACAGATGTCAGATAAAGGCTTTTTTCCTAGTGCTTGAAGTCCATCAGCTTCCAGTTTTCAAAACAACTTTCCATAGACCATGGGGCACAAGCATTGTTCTTTAAAGATGACTCTAATTTAATTAATAAATAGCTGTTTTAAAAAGGGTCTCAAATCACTAAACATATCCAAGGAAGATCAAGTGTTTGCCACACAAGCAATCAAATAAATAGATTGAACAAGAAGAAAATGACTCTGGAACTCTCACTGTTCTATTATTAACTAGCAATCTACATATTTTCCCCCAATTAGTGCCTAGAATGGGGTCTGAGTCAGTTGAAACCTAATTACTGGCTTATCGCTTTGTTGATTAGAAGTCCTACAGCAGTTGCTAAGTCTGCTTCATTTGCATATCCTCTGCCACTCCCGCCCAGTAGGATGCCAGTCACCATTAGTCACCAGAAGTCACTGCAGTAGCTAGGACTTTCTGTGGAAATGTATACCATTCACAATGTCAGTCTGTAGAGCAAATGCTTTCTTACTCCTTCTTTATTTGTTGAAGATGAAACATCACTGGCACTGACCATCCTGGGCTCTACTCCCATACATGTATAATAAATGACTAGACTTTTCTTTAATATTCAGTGACTGCCATCTCATTAAACAAATGAGCATATAAATAAGCAAGCAAAGCCTTTCCAATGATACCCTTGCTTACTTTCCTCACTATCCTGGGACTAGATCATACACATATTATTAGCTTATTGGCCTACTGCAGGAACTGGCTAGCCTCCAGAGTAAGAAAATGAATACTGGCTTGACTGTCCCCACACTGCAGTTAACAGGAGTGAGTCCAGAAAATTTTCCAAGGAAGTACGCATTAGGAATTACGTCCATAATGCTTACACTAGATTTTTTTTTTTTTAACTGCCTGTGCTTCATCACACACTTTCCACTAAGGCGTCCTGAAATTTGCTGTGTTAGCTTTCTCCACCCTACTTAGTGCCCAGAACAACTGACATTGTAGTTATTTGTCTACTTCAATGAGAAAATTAAAAGCTGGTAGCCAGCAAAGGCCACATATTCCTGTACATACCTTCACGATATTCTCATCCCCCATTAGAAAAATCTGTCTGTACTATCTCTTTATTTACTCAAATTTTTAATGTTACTATAGAGCTACAAGTATGAAGAGAGAAGTCCAAAATGTGTGTAGACAGTATGAGAGGTGCTCAGGGGATGATGAAGATTGCTCCAACACATCTAGAACACAGCACTGCACACCACGTGAGTCCTGTCTGCTTCTCAGGTGGACTGCTTGACAGTTCCTTCTGTGGGCTGCCGCCTCTGCCTGTGGGAGGTACTTCCTGTGATCACAGTGGGCTGCCATCTCTGTTTGTGGGTATTACTTTTTCTGTTGTTGTTGTACTTGCAATGGATTTATTTTTTACCTTTTTATTTTAATTTTTTTTTTTTTAATTTTTGTTGCTTCATTCAGTCCTGTTCTTTATATTGGACCTAGTCTGCATGATCACCTTTAAGAAGTCTTCTATAATCCTTAAAAGCCATCCAAGTCATCTCTGGTCTGTGTTATACTGTGCTTTCAGTTGCTCTTTCCCAGAACGCCTTTTGAGACATTTGTCTACAGAGATATTACCTATGTACTCACCTTCCTACCTTCCTATCCTGTCATATTATTTAAAATAATGGCCTCATCTTGTTATTTCCCTTGAACTATGATCTATTAAGATCAAATTCTTCTCTTTTGCATCCTGAGATTCGGGCCTGCATAGTGACTACTTGAGGCAAAGCCTAGAGACATAGCTGATAAACGAGTGAGTAGATGTGTACTTTGAAACACCTGCTCTTTTGATCACAGATATGCTTGGAAAAATTGCTTAATCCTTTAGGGGTTTTAGTTTTTCTTTTATTTGTGAGAGATTCCTACACAATGTAACTTATTTTCTATTTCACTTTCTGATGACCCAACAAAAGAGATTTAATCCTGAAACTATACATGAAAACTTCTGTTCAAAAAGAAGGTGATCACTCTGATAAGGTCATTGTGGAGGGTTTCTGAGATAAGTTGGTTGAATCAAATTCCTTTGAAGGGTTTCACATCCATCTTTGGGTAGCTTAGTAAGATCTGCATAAAGATGGGAGAAGAGATTAGTTCTTTCTACTCTTGAGACCATTTTTATACTTTGAGACTTAAAAGTGATCTTAAAATTTATTAATTTAAACTACTTCATTTTAGATAGAGAAACAGAAGCTCCTTGATCTGCCATTTTTGTGAATTCTTTTATAGAAAGTTATCCAAAATTTGCTATTATCAGCAACAAACCAGAAAGGTATGCTCCTTAGCAACAGGGAAGATGAGGTGACACTATCTCAAATGTTGCCTTCACAGGCTGTAATTTTTAAAGTTTATTTTGAAGGGATGATGGGAACAAAAGAAAAGCAGCAGTGAGAAAAGCTGTAGTGTTTACTCACTTAAAAAAATTACAGTGTCTATCCAGAGAAGAGCATAGGTATTTTATATAAAAAAATGTACTCGTTTAGCACAGACTGGAATTCTATAGAGAAGTATGGATTTTTCTTGCCAACAGACTTTAGAAAGGGCTGCCCCTGAGAGCAGGGTTTAGGATGCAGTAATGTCAGTCATGGGGGCATGCGTTTCAGCCATGTGTGGCCAAGAATTTTCTGAGTCTAATCATAGTTATTATTTTCAGACCTGCACAGGCTGCTGAGCAATGATGGTGCCTCCTCACAAGCTTCTTTACAGACAGTGCCAGAAATAAAGATCCTTCACACGGTTAGTCATATCCATACTTCAGATCAACTTAAATATCATTTCTTTGCTTCTGGCCTGATTGTTGGAAGTTTTTTTTTGTTTGTTTGTTTTGTTTTGTTTTCATTGAAAGAAATGTTTAATGAACTTGATTCTTATTTGCAGTATTGTGTTTGGGTAACTTTTTTTTTTTTTTTTTTTTTTCTGTCACTATGCAGAACCTACTGGGAAGTAACACAGGAAATTGCTGGTAAGAAAGGGAGGCAGTGGCCTACTTTTCAGTACACTTCACCATTCTCAAAACGGATTCTGGTTAGTGTCATTGGGAGGTGGATCCTAAAATAGCCAGTGTTTCTGTGAGTTGTGTTTACAATAAAATCCATTTACGTGGCGTAGGAGTCACTAACTTCTGCATATTGGACAGGTTGTTCTAGAAAGGCCTGAACGTGGAGACCAGGAGAGCGAAGTATTGACTTGTACGCCCTATGGAGAATGAGTAGGAAGGAACAACAATGAACATATTATGATTCAGGCTTCTAAAAGGCTTTAACATAATTTATCCCTTTAACCAAGGTGAAAAGCAGGACCATGTTTTAATTTGGTCCACTAATTTATTTAGTAAGCAGAAAGAATTACTCCACAGAAAGAAGATCTTTAATTCTTAGTTTTTAAATATCTGGTGTGAACTCCAAACTCCAATCAGTGGCTCTCAGTGAGACTCAGGTCTAGGCCACCTCTTTAATCCAAACCATTTGAAGAGTTGAAACACCTTCCACTGAGTCCCCATGTAGCTCTTTCTTGCGGACAGGGCCAGCTTAGACAGTGTCTTGGGCCGTGTGCTGAGTGCCTCAGTTCTGTTCTACAATTTCCATTGCTATAGGCTCACCATCTGAATAGAGCTTATTATTTTTTTGACAATGAGCAATACTCACAGTAGCATCCACTAAAACGCTGAGGTGGCAATCCCCCCCCCCCCCGCCACTGGGGTCAAGAGGAGAATATTTCTTGGGCTCTATAGGCCTTTGACATGGTGCTGCTGATAAACACTGAGCCGTTATACATTGTTAGATGACTGATATTCTTGGTGATAACCTCACAACCTTCACTGGACAGCCTTGCTTGGGCATCCCTTTTCCAGTTTTCCTGAGTGTTCATACAAAGACCCTCTAACAGGACTGTGCACAGCACGATGTGCTCTGCATGACGGTCATAGTTTATCTGAGTTTTAGCATGCTGAGAAACTAACAGCAAGAATGACATCCTTAGAAACCCATGCCTGGCCTCAGCTCTGGGCCCTCAGATACTGTTGCTGGTAGACAAAGCATACGTGAGTCACTGTGTGATACAATGGGATGGTGCTACTGAAACCCGAGCGACAAGATGGTGGGAAGAGTGTGCAAGCATTTAACACACTTCTTCCTTTAATTTTATTTGGAAACTTCAAAAGTTTAGGTAGAACAGCATACTGGCACAGTCATGACGAGAATTGCGAGTGCTTCTGAGTGTGAGGAGTTCTCAGATGACTTTTTATCCTTAATATGGGGCTCCAGAATCAGAGGAGAGCTGAAGGGAATGGAATGTCAGGAGATCAAGATAGATAGAAAGATAGATATACAATATTCAGTGTACAGTACACATGTGTACTGTGGACACGGAAGAAACTATTTATGTGAATGTTAGCATACGTGTGTGTGCCTGTTGAGGTCAGAGATCAACATCAGATTCTTCCTCAGCTGCGCTCCACCTTATTATTCTGAAATAGTGCCTCTCCTTGAATCTGGACTTCATTGATTTCATCAGGCTAGATTAGCAACGAATTCTAAGGATCCACCTGCCTCTTTCCCCTTCCAGCTCTCCTTTCAGCATATGCCATCACATCTGGCTTGTACATGGGTGCTGAAGATGTGAAGAAGGCTCTCATGTAAATGAGGCAGGCTCCTTGGCTCCTTACTGGCTGAGTCATCTTGCCAGCCCCTGGAAGGAGAAATTTTATGCTAACACCTCCATACTAAGTACAAAGACTAAAAAAAGTCCCTTTCCTCCTAAAATGTTCTTTGACTCTTTAAATATCTTTGTCTAATTTAGTAATTGAATTTGGGGTTTCTATTTACCCACTTTCCTGCTTCCTCATCAGTCTTCAACTTTCATTATTTTGAGAAACTGGGTACAGGTTTTCTTAAACTATCAGGTACTGCTATTTTCTTCTGCTTCAAATTCTAAATACATGTGATATATTTTCATCTTAGTTTGCATCTAGCTTGACCAAAAATAGCAGGTCGTTCAAAATCCAAAGAAAAGTACAATTGCCATGTTATAACATTGCAAAAGTGTTTCTGTCTCTCACGTGTGTGTGTGTGTGTGTGTGTGTGTGTATGTGTGTGTGTGTGTGTGTGTATGCATGTGCCAACACCCCCAAACACATGATCTTTACTGAATTGTGGCTGATTGGTTATTTTAATTAAATAACCAAAGCAAGGTCATCTGCTGTGAAATAGATAAACACTGGGAATTATACTGGAAAAAGGATTAGAAATGAAATCCAATCTGTAAGCAATGGTATGAATGTGGTTGACCTTGGAACTTAGGAATGATTTTGACTTACAGGGTATTTCTCTGAGAGACTCATATGGTCTGTCTCACAGGAGAAGACAGAGTTTCGATGGAAAATTCCCTTTTTTTATGACTAGCCTGTCTGATTTTTTTATGCTTAATGTTTTTTTATTCTTTATTAATTACACTTTATTCACTTTGTACCCCCCCTGTGGTTCCCTCCCTCATCCAGTCCCAATCCCTCCCTTCCTTCCCCCTCTGCATGCAGACACTGCAGCCACTCCTCTTGAGACCCAATTGACTAGGATCAGAAGGAAGGAGAGGAAGACCTCCCCTGTCAGCGGACTTGGGGAGGGGCATGCGTGCAGAGGGGGAGGATTCTTATATGTGAGAGCGACTGTGAAATCCCTCTGAGTATGAAGTGTTTGAGAATGAGAAACTCTGATCTCTACAGGTAGGAAAATTAATCAGTTTATGAAAATGAAGTTGAAGACATAAAATAAAGACAGACCAAGTCATCTAGAAATGAGCAAATAAGAACAAATGCTCTAGTCTGCTGTCTTGAGGCCTCCTCAGTTAAATTAGAATAACACCTTACTTTTCAATGGAGACTTTAAAAGCCAGATTGGCCTGAACAGACGTTCAACAAATTCTTACTGCAGATACCAACCTAGACTACTACATCCCTCAAAACTTTCAGTCACAATAGAAGGAAAAAGAACGGATTTTATGATAAAGCCAAAGCTGAGCAGGATTTATTTACAAATCCAGCCCCCCAAAAGGTGCTAGAAGGAAAAGTTCAACTTGAAGATGCTAACTACACCATAGCAAACACAATGAGTAAATAATATGAGAGCAGAAAATCGAAAGAAGGCAAAAAAAAAAAAAAAAAAAAAAAAGCCTACACTGACAACAATAGAATGGGAGTCCACATGCAGAGCTTATTGATAACTCTTAATATTGGTGGCCTCAGTTCTCCCCCGAAGGACATAGACTGACAGAATGGACACGAAAGCAGGAGCTTTTTGCTGCATCCAAGAAATGCAGCAAATTAACATCAAGACAGACATTACCTCAGGGTAAAAGGATGGGAAAAGATATTCCAAGTAAACGGACCTAAAAAGCAATCCTGTGTAGCCATCTTGCTGTCTGACAAAACAGACTTCAAACCAAAGCTAATCAGAAGAGACAAAGAAAGGCATTACATACTCATCAATGAAAAAAAATGGACCAAGAGAACATTACAGTTTTTACATCTGTGCACCGAACAGAAGGGCACCCAAGTTTGTAAAAGATAAGCCACTGTAGCCTAAATCACATATTGGCCCTCAAGCAGTGATAATGGGTAATATCAGTCTGCCACTCTGGCCAGGATACAGGTCATCCAGACAAAAACTGAACAGAGATGCTGGAGATAACTGACATTATAAACAAATGGACCTAACAGATATTTACAGAAAATTTTACTCAAACAAAAGAATATACCTTCTTACTCAACACTTCCTGGAACCTTCTCCAAAACTGACCACATACTGGACAGAAAGTTGGTCTCAAAAGATACATGAAAATTGAAGTAACACCATGCATTCTTTCTGACCACCGTGGGTTAAAGCTGGATATCCACAAACACAGAAATAACAGCAAGCCTACAAACTCATAGAAATTGAACAACTCACTACTAAATCAAAAGTGGGCCAAGACAGGAATTGGCAAAGAAATGTAAAACTTTCTAGAATTCAATGACAATGAAACACAACATACCCAAATTTCTGGGATACGATGGGCTTGCTTTAAGAGCCAGCCCTGAAGATACCTGATAAAACAGGGCCAGATGAAATGGGAGGAGGTCCTCCCCAATCCGTGGACTTAGAAAGGGGCAGGGAGAAGCTGAGGAAGGGAGGGTGGGATTGGGAGGGAATAAGGGAGTGGGATACAGCTGGGATACAGAGTTAATAAAATGTAACTAATAATAATAAACAAAAAAGAGGTGAGTTTAGAACACTAAGTAATTACATAAAAGATTGGAGATATCTCATGCTAGTAACTAAATGGCATGCCTGAATGATCTAGAACAAAAAGAGGAAATCATACACAAAAGAAGTAAATGGCAAGAAATAAACTCATAAGTGAAATCAATAAAAATAGAAAACAAACAAACAAAAAAACAATACAACGAACCATTGAAATAAGGAGCTGCTTCTTTGAGAAAAGCAGCAAGATTATGAACCCTTAGTCAAATTAACTAAAAGATGAAGATCCAAATTCACAAAAATAATAAAAGACACTAAGGAAAGGAGATGCATAAGGATATACTTAGGACCCCTGCACAGATGTAGCCCATGGCAGTTCAGTGTCCAAGTGGGTTCCATAGTAATAGGAACAGGGACTGTCTCTGACATGAACTGATTGGTCTGCTCTTTAATCACTTCCCCCTGAGGAGGGTGCAGCCTTACCAGGCCACAGAAGAAGACAATGCAGCCACTCCTGATGACACCTAATTGACTAGGATCAGAAGGAAGGAAAAGAAGACCTCCCCTATCAGTGGACTTGGAGAGGGTCATGCATGCAGAGGGGGAAGGAAGGGAGGGATTGGGATGGGAGGGGGAAGGGAATCACAGGGGGGGATACAAAGTGAATAAAGTATAATTAATAAAGAATTAAAAAAATGCAAATTGAAAAAAACCTCTACCGAACAAAAGTGGAAACTCTAAATGAAACAGATAATTTTATAAATATATACCACCTACCAAAGTTAAATCAAAATCAGGCAAACAATTTAAATAGACATAGCCCTAGTAAAATAGAAGCAGCAACTAAGTCTCCCAATCCAAAATATGTCAGGAAAGATGGTTTTAGTGCAGAATTCTACCAGATTTACAAAGAACTGTTAACCTTGATAGTCTTCAAATTGTTTTGAAAAACAGAAACATAAGGAACACTGCTCAGTTCTTTTTATCAGGTTGCAGTTCCTCTGAAAATACCATCACATGGAAATCCAACAAAGAAGGAATTACAGTGCAATCTTCCATATGGACATAGATGCAAAACTTATCAGTAATACACTTGTGAACCAAACCCCAGAACATATAAAAATATCACCTACCATTACTGACTAGGCTCCATCTATAGATAAGGTGATATGTAATCTACAATATAAACAGAATGAAGGCGAAAACCATAGGATCATCTCATTAAATAAGGAAAAGGTCTTTGACATAATCCAACAGTCCTTCATGATAAGAGTCCTGCAAAGAACAGGGCTCACTTAACCATAATAAAGTTATCTCAGAGCAACATCAGCTTAAATGGAGAGAAACTCAAAGAATGTCTATTAAAGTCAGAAACAAGGCAAGGTTGTCCACTCTCTCCATATATATCAAAAACAGTGCGTGAAGTCTTAGCTACAGCAAGAAGACAATGGAAAGAGACAAGTAGATACAAATAGGAAGAAAATAAAGTATCTTTGTTTACAGATTGTATGCCAGTGTACTTAAGTAACCCTAAAAATCACTCTTACAGCCAGCTGGTAAACACTTTTAGGAAAATAGTAGGATCCAAAACTACCACCCCAAAAATTAGCAATTTCATATTCAAATGGCAAATGACTTAAGAAACCAAGGAAAGCACACTCTTCACAGAAGTCTCAAAAATATCTTTGAGATAACTCTAACAAAAAAAGAAATGAAAACTTGTATAATAAAAAATTTAAGAGACTGAAGAAAAATGTTGAAAAGATATCAGAAGATGGAAAGATCTCCCATGCTTATGGATTGATAGAATTAATATGGTAAAAATGGACATCCTATGAAAAACAATCAACACATTTAATGCACTCCTTAATAAAATTCCAACAAAATTATTCACAAAGTTGAAAAGTCAGTTTCAAGCTCTCCTCCTGCCTGGGGGCTGTCTCTGAGCAGTCCACAAAGTCAGGATGGGCTGGAGACTAGGATCTTTCCTGGAATGGCTGGTGAGCATTCTAAAGGGATCACCCACCCCAGGAGCCACTGCAGGGAGCTAGTTCAGCATTATCTCCAGAGAACAAAGGCTATATAACCCCTGGGGAGTGGGGGAGTGGCTCCAAGGATAGGTGTACAGAATTCGTTGGAACTAGGCACTTCCTGGATGCTTGATTTGCATTAAACAGCACGCTTCTATAAGCTTTCCAGCAGTTTTGCTATGAGTCTCGGTACCTCCTTTGATACCCTGGTGGGTAGAGTCTTTCAGAGGTCCCCTCTGTGGAAGGCTCCTGTCCTGTTTCTTGTCTTCTATTTCTGAGTGCCAGAAATCTTTTTTTTCCTTTAATTTTATTTTTTTCTTATCAGTTACATTTTATTAACTCTGTATCCCAGCCGTGTCCTGCTCCCTCATTTCCTCCCAATCCCACCCTCCCTCCCCCATCTCCACCGTGCCCCTTTCCAAGTCCACTGATAGGGGGGGACCTCCTCCCCATTCATCCGATCCTGTTTTATCAGGTATCTTCAGGTCCTCCTCTGTGGCCTAACAGGACTGCTCCTCCCTTGGGGGGTGGGGAGGTCAAAGAGCCAGTCATTGAGTTCCTGTTAGAAATAGTCCTTGTTCCCCTTACTATGAGAAAACAATTGGTTACTGAGCTACCACAGGCTACATCCGAGCAGAGGTTCTAGGTTATATCCATACATAGTCCTTGGTTGAATGTCAGTCTCAGAAAAGTCCCTGTGCCCAGATATATTTGGTCCTTGTGGAAGAAGAGGAAGATAGAAAGATCTGGAGGAGACAGGAACTTCAATAGGAGACCAACAGAGCAAAAAACCTGGACCCAGCAGGACCTGCAGTGACCTATACTCCAACCAAGTACCATGCATGGAGAGGAACGAGACCCCCTGCACAGATGGAGCCCATAGGTGAGTCAGTTTCCAAGTGTGTTCCCCAGTAAGGGGAGCAGGAGCTGTCTCTGACATGAACTCAGTGGCTGTCTCTTTGATCACCTCCCCTTGGGCGTGCAGCCTTGGCAGGCCATAGAGGAAGATGATGCAGCCAGCCCTGATGAGATCTGATAGAAGGGGACTAGGTTCTTCCCTATTAGGAAATAGGGAAAGGGCATAGGGGGAGAAGAGGGAAGATGGGTGGGACTAGGAGGAGAACTGAGATGGAGCTACAGAGGGGATACAAAGTGAATAAACTGTAATAAACAAACAAACAAACAAACAAACAAATAAATAACCAGCCTCTTTTATCGTATGGCTGGAAACAGAATACCTAATTATCCTATAGGCACAGGGAGGGGAGAGGTAGCAGGGAGCTGTATCAAAGGCCATATATCAAATGTGGCTAGGGGCATCTGTCTAGACACTCTCCACATGACGTCAGATAGAGAGCAGGAAGCCCTGCTGGCGAGACAGAGTCCTGCACCTTAACACTGAGCTCAGAATGGCTCTCTGGACTGGGAGGATTGCAACCTTAAACAGTAGGGTCTTTCCTACACATATGGAAACATAAAAAGTCAGCTAAAACTTCCCGAATAATTAAAGAACAGGTAGACGTGTCATCATCACCAATCTCAAACTGTACTATAGACCTATAATAATAAAAATAGTATGCTAATGACCCCCAAAAACCCTACTTTGGTCAAGTAAAACATAATTGAAGAGCCAGCAATGTATCCCCACAGAATTTTTTTAAACCAACTATACATCTGATAGAGAGCTAATATCTAAAAAGTATAAAGAACTCAAGAAAAAAGCATATATCAAAATAAAACAAAACAAATAACCCAATTAAAAATGGAATATGTAGCTAAACAGAATTATCAAAAGAAGAAACTCAAATGGCTGAGAAACACTTAAGTAAATGTTACCCATAAAGAAAATGCAAATCAAATCTGCTTTGCAATTTTAGCTTACATCTACCCGAATGGCTAAGATCAACAATAATAAGAATGACAGCTCTTGCTGGCAAGGGTCTGGAGGAAGTGAGACATACTCATCCACTGTGGGTAGGAGTGCAGACTTGTATAGCCTCTGTGGAAATCAGTGTAACAGTTCCTCAGAAAGAGGAGATTCAATCTGAAGATCCAGCTATACCACTCTTGGACATATACCCTAAAATACAAGTCACCCTACTCCAGAGAAACTTGCTCAAGCATGTTCATTGCTGCTCGATTCATGCTAGCCAGATAGTAGAAACACTGCAGATGTCAATGTATGAATGAATAGTTTTTTTCGTACATCAGTCCTTCTTTGTTTTCTGTCTAGAAAGTACTGTTATTTTCTCTTTGTTTTCTACCATCTATTCACACTGACCGTTCTTCTGCTCCTGGATCCTGTTACCTTCTGTTTATTGCATGATGCTGTATTTTGCTACTTGGCCTCCTTTCTAGAGTCCTGGACAAACAATGCTCCTTTCTTCTGCATTTTCAAATTTCCTCAGGTATTCTTCTGGAATATTATCTACACTCATGTTTGATCCCTCTATCTTGTGTCATGTGGTCATTTCATGGTGTCCTGACACATGCTGCTTCTGAGTTATTTGGGTAACCTCTGCTGCTTCCATCAAAAGCTGAGCTGTGTAAGAAGACAGATGTTTCCATCCACGTCACCACTGTTTCTCATGAACATAGATCCTGGGAGCGGGGACTGAATTTGACTACAAAGGGATGAGAATTTGGGATTTGATTGATATCCTGGAAATGTCCCTCAGGAAGCAGAGATAAATTGAGGGTGTAAAAAGAACAAGGAGATTATTAAGCGTGCTGAACAGGTCTGGGAGCCTATGCAGGACTTCAGATGCACCTCCGGGCCATACCACTGAAGCTAATGATTGGTATAGAGATCATGACCTCTTCACCACTTGTCACTTGTCACCTCAAGCCAGCAGCAAAAGGAAGTCTTTCAGCGAAGGGTCCCAGATGGTCACAATGGGCAGTGTTTAATGAAGCTGAGATGAAGTCCAAGGGTTATAGTTGTAGATACTCAATAACTGTTGAAAGAATAAATGAATCGCCTCTATAAAATAAAAAATAATTATTTATAGTTATTTGTAAAGGTAACCAGATGTTTTGTGTTAATATGTATGATATAACTAAAATTCTAAACCGGTGCTATACATAATTTTTCCTCAGAATAATGCTAGAAAAAAACAGACATTTAAGAAAGAAAATTAAATAATTTTCAGATCAGCTGCAGTAAAACAGTGAATTACTTTCTAGTAGATTTCCCTGTAGCTTACAAAGTCTTAATTTTGTGGGGAGATTTCAGACATGGAAAAATTAAGGGTAAAGTTATTTTATACTTTATTGTTCATTTGGGGCAACTGTGTATTGTACTAGCTTCTTTTTATTATGCTAACTCTATTTCAGATTCCCTATGCTCGTTCCTTTCCCAAAACAGTGATGTGCTTGCTCTGGATCCTAAGTTTAATATCTGGACAAAGAGAGAGAGAGAGAGAAAAAAAAGCATTAAACTTGACATATAAAGCAGCAATGGCGTCAAGAAATAGTCTTTGAGTTGCTTCTGTTCTTCACTTTGTCTCATTGCCTCTTAAGTAATCTTCAGTGACTGCCTACTTACTGCTTCTTCTGCACCCAGAGCATCCCTGAACCAGCGCTTTCTGGGGTCTGGAGTCTGTGGTTCTAGTGTAAGGTTCATGATGCATTGACTCTTCAGCATATCTGTTGGTGATAGAGTAATTCTAGGTTTGAGAAATGGCAAGATCTTGTATTGGTCCTCCGGAGTGTGGGGTTGAATATAATCACATTTCTTCATGCTCCCTTCAAAAATCATACAATTTTTTAAATTAAAACTTTTATTTTTTGAGAAATTCACACACACACACACACACACTCTCTCTCTCTCTCTCTCTCTGTCTTTCTCTCTCGATCAAATTCACCAGCATTGTCTCCCTTCTTTTCCCTCCCATATTACCTCACCTATTCTCGCTGCCAACTTCATGCTCTCTTTTTTCTAAAACCGCATGTGATGGCTATTCCAGGCTGTTAACTTGGCTACATCTAGAATTCGCTGGAACTCAGAAATGGAAGGCACACATGGGAGGGATTTTTTTCTGCTTGGTTTGAAGTGGGTGAATCCACTTCTAGTTTAAACCTTTGAAGTAGAAATGCATCGGCATTTGATCCTGACTTTGAGGCAGAAAGATATACCTTTAATCTGGGCCACATCTTCTGTTGGAAGCCTATGTAATGACACAGAAGACAGAAGCTTTTGCTCTTTGTCTTCTTGCTTTTGCTTTGCTAGCAAGCACATTTCTTCACTCGCATGAAAACCTACTTCTTCCAGATCCCAGCATATAATGAAGGCCAGCTGAGACTTCCAGATGTGTGGAGTGAGCAGCTTCTGGATTCTTCCAGATGTGT
>NW_026586816.1:10439502-10501245 GCF_907164565.1 Psammomys obesus
GCAGCTTCTGGATTCTTCCAGATGTGTGGAGTGAGCAGCTTCTGGATCCTTGAACTTTCCATTCATAGCCATTGTTGGATTAGCTGGATCACAACCTGTAAGTCATTCTAACAAAGTCTGTTACACACACACACACACACACACACACACACACACACACACACACACTCTATAAGTTCTGTTTCTTTAGAGAACCTTTTACTGATACACCCCACTGAGTCCACTCAGTGCTTATCATACCGGCATGGGTATAGGACCATCTACTCAAGCTTATGGAGTCTCTCAGGGACCATGTTCCTGAGCAAAATCAAATCCCTTTCCCCCAGCAGCCATCAGTTGCGAACAGTTTGTCAGCAAGGGTTAAGACTTGAGGAACACACCCCCCTCAGATGATGGGATTATTAGCTGGTTTATGCAGATCTTATGCCTGCATGTGAGTGGCTTGATCTTGTGCTGGTCTTCTCTGTGTGGCCATACCTGCTCCGCGTTCATGCGTGCCGGAGCCTTGTCATAACACAGTAATGTTTCCCTGCAGATGTCCACTACACCTTTGGGCTCAATGTGCTCACTAAGAACAGGCCCATGGGGCTGTTCACAAGCCTAGTAAGGTTTCCTTTTAAGTTTCTGTAATAATTTTAAGTGTGGTACTGATCTGTATATTACTGTCAAAGATGGTTTAGGGAAGAGTGTACAGAGACAACTGTTAAAACTGCATTATGGGATATATTATATGCAAAGGGTATAGTAATATTAAATGCTCTGGTTTTGGTAAATGCCCAGTAGTTATGTGAGAAATTAAATTGTGAGAAATATATGATAGCATATTAAAAATAAGCAAACATGCTGTCTCCAGTCTACAAGGGAATACCTTATTTTAAAAATTAGAGACAAAAGAAAACAAATGTATCAAACACTAAAACTTGATGAATCTACTTAGAGAGAGTGTGAAAGTTCTTTGTAGTATTCACACTTAAAAAATTTCTCTCTCTCTCTCTCTCATATTATCATGTATTCCAAGCTGTCCTCAAGCTAATAGTAGGACTTTGTCTGAGCCTCTTGAGCGGTAGGATTTACAGGCATGAGCAACCACATCTAACTACATGTTTTCTGTTTTCTTAGTGAATTTCTTTATTTTGATAACTGGAAACAGAAACAAAGGTTAGTGAAAGGGTCACAGGTTAAATTCTGACGTGAACAGCATTGGGCAATGAACGAGCTTATCCTGGCTAGTCTGACAGGATTTTACTGGTTATACTGTAGTATTTTACAAACTCTTTCTTAATTGTTTTAGGGATCAAGTTCTCAAAAGCAACTCTTTAAATTACGTTATTGGTCAAAGCATGATCACTAGATAATGGGTATTAGCAATAACTCAAAGTCTTCACATGCCAGGTTTTCTCCGAGAATCAGAAAGCACAGTTACATTCCAGAACTATGATAAAGAACAACATATCGACTTAAAAGAAGAAACGCTGCTCTGTTAAGTTTTAGAGGTCGCAATCCACAGCTGTTCTTTGCTCTGTGGTGAAGCAGTCCATCATGGCAGGAGCATGTGTCAGAAGCTGCTTCTCACCTCATGGTAGAGAAAAAAAGAATGTAAAACCAGAATGGATCCCCTTGGATTCCTTTAGGGCACACCCACTCACTAATGTTCTAACTTTATTCCACAGGGCTACATTTCTTAAGGGTCTATTATCTCCCAACATTGCCATGATTTTTTGTCCAAGACTTACTACACAGGCTTTTGTGCGACAATTATCCAAACCATAGAAAAGTACTGATTTTTAGGAAGAGACCAAAAATTAAAAAAAAAACAAAAAAACCAAAAAAAAAAAAAAAAACCCAAAAAACAAAAAACACCTAAATGTAATAACATATTGGAATCATTTTTCTAAAATATTTGAGGACTGAGGACAAGTCAGGAAAGCTAGCTTCAGATGTTGAGTCAGTGTTCTATGTTTACCAAATGCCATGGCAACCAAAGTGGTAAGTATGAAGACGTGTCATCGCAGGCATCCGACACCCAGAGAGAGAGCCATCTTACAAGCCGGAGCGCTGTGGCAGCTGCACACCTAAATATTGCAGTGAACGATGAGAGTGTTAAGATAAAGTGTTAGAACATTAGTAGCAACCAGTTTGATATACAAAAATCAGATTCACGAGAAGTTGACTGGATCAACCAAGGGTACAAAGAAGGCTGCTTTGCAGCCAGCTACTTAAAATGGTGCAGGAGGAGAGCGATAACTGAAACCAAGCGGCACATAGGAAAGTGGCTTGTTTGGGAGAGGGAATCAGCAGGCTTCTGCAGGTACTGAGATCAAGATGAGGACTTGAGAATCAGGGAAACAGGTAATCCTTTTACTCTGCTGTTTGCTAGCCGAGTGACCCTTGGAAGAAACTTATTCTCTCTTGCATAATTCTTTCACCATGAGGAAAAAAAATGGTGATAGGCTTACGTTGTGAGACTTTCTTATGGATATAATCACAAGGAAAAAAATCACTTTCTCTTTTCTTTCCTTTTTTAAATTTGTTCACATAGATTCTGCTATTTAGTAATGAAGCTTGCAAATGTGATACAAGCAGTTGTGTTTGGAAATCTTGTGCATTGGGCTTTCATCTGAAAAGAAACTCTGACATGCTTGCCAATAGAATCCCGACAGAAGACATTTGATGAGGTGATGGAGAAGCTACTGCAGTCTTCCCAGACTCCCTTAGCGAGGAGACGGCAGCATACAGGCGCTGGGCCAACCCTGCGAGTTATAGCATCGAGGAAATTCATATTGATTATAAAATTACTAAATATTAGAATGATTTCATTCACATGCAATCAATAATTGTAACATATCTCAGAGGAAGCTACATGTCTTATTTTATTGCATTTCACAATGCTCTAGTACATACATATATTTCCATGAGGAGAACTAAATAAATATCAGATTTTCTATCTTTGACAATCACCTATTTAAAAAGAAGTATAAGGATTCACACAAAGAACTGTACGCAACCGAGAGAAGCTGGGAGTGAGAGAGATTTTCTTTCCTAGAGACAAGCACACCAATTGTCCAGTGCCAAAAAGTCACCCCAAATCATACAAACAGTTAATATTATACAGACGACACAGGTTATATTTAAGAATATAAATTTAAATACACATAGGCATGGAATATCAATTGATGAAAAGGGAGAATTGAAGGAGAGCAGGAGGGGTATATGAGAGGATATGGAGAGAGGAAACAGAAGGGAGAAATGTAATTATACTATAATGTCAAAGCTAAAACTGAAGCATAATGCATAGACACCATATGGTAGTCTATAATTTGCTTTTAGTTTCTTTTATAAGTCTTTGGAATAATATCTCTTGGGGCTTTTTCTTGTCAGCATACAGAACTGTACTTCATTCGTAATTATCTAGTATTCTATTGAATGGATATTTCATAATTTATGTAGTCATTTACTTGCCTATGGGCATTACATAGCCTCTTATTTTTAAAAACCACTATAGATAGTTTTGTAGTAAATATGTTTATATATGTATTTCATTATATATTCACTGAACAGAAATTTCAGGCTTAAAGTTCATACGCATCTTATTTTATGATACACATTTTTATTTATTATTTTGAAAGATGTAAGGTTGTAGCAACCTAAACTCTCATTAAGAGTATATGAGACTGTTTGGTACGTTTAATAAATTGTTAATACTACCATAAATTATTAAATACTTTGATAATTTCCTCTCTGATAAAAATGACTTTTTATTTTAATGTGTCTTTAATTTAAAAGAATGATCTTAATATTTATTTTATTTCTATAAACAACTCTGTTTCTATTTTTCATGCCACATATAGGTGTGTATTTTTGTATGGTTGTGATATTTTTATTAATTTGAGAAGATAGGCTATAAAATTATATTTGTTTAGTTGCTGAGAATATTTTTATGTTTATCATTTCTCCTTTGGCCATTGTTTATAATATTGTACTCTTGCCATAAAAAATCCACATTTTACATTATCTCAAATTTATGTTTTCTTTTTTTATAAATAGATTCTTTTTTATTTTTTATTTATTATAAATTATTTCCTTTGTATCCCAGCTGTAGCCCCCTTCCTCATCCCCTCCTAATCCTGCCCTTCCTTCCTCTTCTCCTCCCATGCCCCTTCCCCAGTCCACTAACAGTGGTGATCCTCCTCCCATTTCATCTGACTCTAGCCTATTAGGTCTCATCAGGACTGTCTGCATTGTCTTCCTCTGTGGCCTGGCAGGTGATCAAAGAGCCAGCCACTGAGTTCATGTCAGAGACAGCCCCTGTTCCCCTTGCTAGGAGGCCTGATTTGGATTTGGATACTGAGCTGCCATAGGCTACATCTCTGCAGGGGTTCTAGGTTATCTCCATGCATGGTCCTTGGTTGGAGTATCAGTTTCAGAAAAGACCCCTGTGTCCAGATTTTTGGTTCTGTTGCTCTCCTTGTGGAGTTACAGTCCCCTCCAGGTCTTTCTATCTCCCTATGCTTTCATAAAATCCCCTGCACTCTGCCCAAAGTTTGGTTATGAATCTTAGCATCATTTTTGATACCCTGCTGGACAGAGTCTTTCAAAGGCCCTCTATGGTAGCCTCCTGTCTTGTTTTTTGTTTTTGTCCTCTTCTGATGTCTATCCCATTTGCCTTTCTGAATGAGGATTGAGTTATGTTTTCAAATAACCAAGTAACTAACCTGAATCCAGTGCACTGAAACTACATAAATTAACGATTTAAGGTCTCACTCTTCTGGAGCAATCCCTTTGGAAACTTTTAAAATAAATTTTCAGTGAAAGACACACTTACTTTTTGAAAATGGTAGAGTCCTCCTAAATTAATCAAAGTTGAGAATAAGAATAGACGCTGGACAATGTTTTGGTGATCAAAAACAAAAAGAAAGTGAATCAGACTGATAATTTTTAACTTTTTAAAAATTATATCCAATATTTTTTTCAATAGACATATCTGAAGCACCTGTGGACAGTCCCTTGTAAAGAAGACTTCACATCTCAAGGTGATATCATTGCAGGGTAATAGTGAAGACTTAGACTTATGGAAAGCTCTGTTACAGAGTAGGCTTTCTGTCTGTCTGTCTCTCTCTTTCTCTGGTATTTTTGAGACATGGTCTCACTATGTATCTCCAGCTATCCTGAAACTCACTGTGTAGATGAGGCTGGCCAGGAACTCACTGAGGTCTACCTGCCTCTGCCTCCAAAGTCCTGGGATTGAAGGCATGTGTCATCATGCTCGACTTGACTTTGTCTCTTAAGGTGGATATATAAATTCCTTATGATGGTTAATAGTTTCAGAACTTGACAGGATCTTGAGACACTTAGGATAAAGTTATTAGGAGGAAAGCTTTGTGCATGCCTGTGAGGGGGTTTCTAGGTTTGGTTAACTCTGGTAGGAAGACCCATGGGAAGTACAATGGCCCCATTTCAAGCCTTGAGTTGGTTGGCTGATTCAGGTCTCTCCTCTTTCTGACTGCATACAGTAGCAACAGCTGCCTCCCACTTGTGCCACTGCAACTCAGTGTTGTGAGGCACTGCATCTTTAAACTAGAAGCCAAAATAAGCCATGTTTTCCTAAGTTGCTTTTGTCATAGAAAGGAGCAAAGTTACGAACAGAACTTTATCATCGCAATGATAGTCAGTATAAACTAATGAAATATGCTTAATTTTTTTAAAAAAACATCTTTACAGTCACTGTGATTAAAATTATTTTTAAAAATGGCATGTCATGATAAAAATTCAAAAATGAAACCTATTTTTAAAGTTCAGATTTCTTTTAAAATTTAGCTAATGTTGTTATCACAGTGTTTATATAACAAAACTTTTCAAAAGCCTGTCTGTTTTGTACTCACCCTTCCTAAGACAAATTCTGTGATACATATAACTAGCAGTTTGTGATAAGGCCTTTATTCTAATTGCTGGGCGCAGTCCCCCTTGATGTAAGGGCACACAGGGAAATAGCCCCAAAGATAAACACCAGGTCTATTGTATTGGTCAGGATGATATAATCCTCAAGATTCCTAGTCTCTTCTCAATCCCACCCTCCCTCCTTCTTCTTCCCCTATGCCCTTCTCCTAGTCCACTGATCAGGAGGTCCTCCTCCCCTTCTAGCTGACACTAGCCTATCAGGTCTCATCAAGGCTGGCTGCATCATCTTCCTCTGTGGCCTTGCCAGGCCACACACCCCAGGAGGAGGTTATCAAAAAGCCACCGAGTTCTTGACAGAGACAGCCCCTGCTTCCCTTACTAGGAGCCCACTTGTAGACTGAGTCTGTGGGCTACATCTGAGCCAGGGTTTTAGGTCCTCTCCACGCATGGTCCTTGGTTAGGTTATCAGTCTCCACAGGGCCTCCAGGGCCCAGTTTTTTGTTTGTTTGTTTTTTTCTCTCTGTTAACCTACTTTTGGAACTCCTGTTCCCTCCAGGTTTTTCTATCTTCTCATTCTTTTATAAAATTCCATTCACTATGCCCAAAGTTTGGTTATGAGTCTTAGGACCTCCAGCAGTAGAGTATTTCAGAGGCCCTCTGTAGTAGGCTCCTGTCCTGTTCCCTGTCTTCTCCTGCTTCCAATGTCTATAGCATTTTCCCTTCTGAATGAGGATTGAGCATCTTCCCTAGGGTCTTAATTGTTGTTTAGCTTCTTTAGGAGTATAGATTTTAGTATGTTTATCCTGTATTATATGTCTAATAACCACTTATGAGTGAGTATATACCATGTGTGTCTTTCTGCTTCTGGGTTACCTCACTGAAGATGGTCTTTTCTAGTTCCCACCATTTGCCTGCAAATTTCATGATTTCCCTGTTTCTAATTGCTGAGTAGTATTTCATTGTGTAAATCTACCACAGTGTTCAATGTCCTTGGTCATCAGGAAGATGCAAATCAAAATGACCCTGAGATTTCACCTTATACCCATCAGAATGGCTAAGATCAAAAACTCAAGTGACAACACATACTGGAGAGGATGTGGAGAAAGGGGAATCCTCTTCCACTGCTGGTGGGAATTTAAACTTGTACAACCACTTTGTAAACCAATCTGGCACTTTCTCAAAAAATTAGAAATAGTGCTACCTCAAGATCCAGCTATACCATTCCTGGGCCTATATCTGAAATATGCAAGGACATTTGCTCAATAGAGCTGTTCGTAGCAGCTCTATTGGTAATAGCCAGAATTTGGAAACAACCTAGATGTCCCTCAGTGGAGGAATGCATTGGGCAACATTTACAGAATGAGATCATAAAACTCATTTCTCACAATGATGTAGAACCTTGTAATAGAAAGTATGGTCCATGGACCAACAGACAGAGTTTCAACATCCCAGCCCAGAGTTAGAACAACTGAGGTCAAGAACATCTTGCCCACACCATGCAAGTGCCTTTTGTGGTTTGAACACCATAGAATTAGAAAACTACAGGAATTAAATACAGTTTTAAACATTGCTTTACATGTTCATTACCAGTAAGTAAATCATGTAAATAAAAACTAACCTGAAATCTACTGGCTGAAATCAGTTTTCTCTTTATTTTGGAATGTTTGTTTTTCACTTTTAATATCTATTATTATTTGACTTTGAACAAAAAATTAAACTTGCAGTAGAAATTAATTCTGCATTTTAATAGCATAAATATTTATTGAATTTCCTTGGCTTTCCTTTAAATACTGGGGATTCAGCCATGAGATTATAGAAGCTCTTCAGCAAGGCCTGATTGCTAGGATTCTTTTCTGTGTCTCTGCGTGGCTTCCCTCTTCCCAGGATGTGCAGCAGGACATCTGTGCATGAGAATCTTCTGGCGAGAAAGGGAAAGGAGAGGGTTTGCTAGAGTGATTTGCCTCCAAGGTTTTCCAGCTTGCTTTGGGGAAAAGAGTTGTATTTAACTGTGATTGACTTGGGAGTCAACAGGATGTAGACAGTTGGGGTAAGGAGAACAGAAAAAAGTTAAAGTCAGAAACATCTTATTTTTAAAACTCTGGCAACAGTTTAAAAATATTCAACAGTTCAAGGTATTAGATGTTGGCATTTTTTTTTTTTTTTTTTTTTTGGCTCTGAGACCTGAGAAGAGCTGTAATGTCCAATGCCTTCAGGGTGGTTATTGGCCACTAGGACAGACAAAATTAGAAAGTGTCAAGCTGATCACAAAAAGGGAGTCATGGTTTTCTCTGAAACCATTTATTTTAAGGCTCTTGCCTGTGAGTCACATTACAGACATTAAGGGTCCCTGAACTCCAGAAAGTTGCTTATGTTTAGCACACATCTATGCTCCTATTTGCATTACTCTGCAGATATGGTTTCAAATAACCCCTTGGGAAAAAAAAAAGCGTGGAAGACCCTGATGGATCAGGAGTGTAGCTCAGTGACAGAGCATTTGCTTAGCATGCCTGAGGCCCTGGATTTGATCCTCAACACAGTGAAGGAATGAATGAGTGAATGAATGACCCCATTAATAAAACCCTGCTGGAGTCAGCACTGCAATTCATTTTATTACATGTTTAAGTCAATTAGTGTTTTGAGTCAGTTATAGCTCAGTAAATAAGATTCCTTTTCTCATATCTCTTAGTAATGCTTGATTTGTCTGGATTGTGCTATCATAGATTTTAAAATGCACCGAATTCTCAGTTTAGATGTAACCCCTATTATTCTCCTATGTAAAATTGTAGGTAAGTGCTTTATACAAATAAAACTGGTCAGGGCAAAACTACACTGTGTTATGAAATGATATGGATGTACAAGAAACATCCTACAGTTAGCTTGCTAAAGAGGACCACCCTTGACAGTAGTTTAGCATTTAATTCCCAGTTCTTAGAGGTGAAAAAGCAGTTCTGGGGGTAAAGACTTAAAAGCCTGAAAGTTGATTAAAAGTTGTACTTACATCTGGACCAATTAATAGCAGAACTCCTATGGGGATAATATTTAGGATGACTGTTGTGTTTTCCATCTTTAGTGCTGAGCTTCTGCAGGTGGATTAATCAGCCTTAGTGTATTCACTCTGCCAGAGTAACAATTCATTTTGATTATTGTGTTACAAATGCCAGTGACATTCCATTGACCTTGCTGAGAAATTTTTATGAGTATGGGCAAATATCCATGTGGCAAAGGAAGCAAAGCAGATAATAGCAACCATAGGGTGTAGGAAGCTCACAGAGTCCCTCAGTGACAGGTACTGATTTAGAGTGTCAAGTTGGTGATTTAGCACCCCTCCCCAAGGAGCCAAATCACTTCATTGTAAAGACAAATATAGCATGTGTTTAAAATATGAGCCCCTCTATGGGCTGTCCTGTAGCTCAGTTAGTTTAAATGGTGACTTTCAAAGGCTTTAAAAAAATAACTTAAGGCCTCTGTTTTTGTTGTTGTTCATTTCCTCTTAAACCACACGGAGATTTCACCTTACACCCATCAGAATGGCTAAGATCAAAAACTCAAGTGATAACACATACTGGAGAAGTTGTGGAGAAAGGGGAATCTTCCTCCATTGCTGGTGCAAATGTGAACTTGTACAATCACTTTGGAAATCAGTCTGGCACTTAGGAATAGTGCTTCCTCACGATCCAGCCATACCACTTCTGGGTACATACCCAAAAGATGCCCCACCATTCAATAAGGATATTTGCTCAACTATGTTCATAGCAGCTTTATTTGCAATAGAAACAACATAGTTGTCCCTCAGCCAAGGAATGGATACAGAAATTGTGGCACATATACACAATGGAATACTACTCAGCAATTAAAGACAAGTAAATCATGAAATGTTCAGACAAATGGATGAAACTAGAAAAGATCATCCTGAGTGAGGTATCTCAGAAGCAGAAAGACGCACATGGTCTATGCTCACTTATAAGTGGATATTAGCCCTATAATATAGGATAAACATCTTAAAATATATAGTTCTAAAGAAGCTAAATAACAAGGAGGACCCTGGGGAAGATGCTTAATTCTCATTCAGAAGGGCAAACAGGATAGACATCGCAAGTGGGAGAAAACAGGGAACAAAATGAAGCCTTTCACACAGGGCCCCTGAAAGACTCTACCCTGCAGTTTATCAAAGCAGATGCTGAAACTCAGCCAAACTTTGGGCAGAATGCAGGGAATTTATGGAAGAAGGGGAAGATAGAAAGATCTAGAGGGGACAGGAGCTCCACAAAGAGACCAACAGAGCTACGTAATCTGGGGCCCTGGTGAGGGGCAGCGGGTGCTGCAGAGACCGATGACTCAACCAAGAAACACACATGAAGAGGACCTGGATCCCTGCTCAGATGTAGCCTGTAGACAGCTCAGTCTTCATGAGGGCTCCCTAGTACAGGGAGCAGGGGAAATCTCTGGCATGAACCCACTTGACTGCTCTTTGATCACCTCCCCTTGGTGAGGTGGCCTTATTAAGCCACAAAGAAAGAGGATCCAGACAGTCCTGATGAAACCTGATAGGCTAGAGTTAGATAGATTGGAGGAGGACGTCCCCTATCAGTGGACTAGGGAGGGACATAGAGGGTTAAGAGGGAGGAAAGGTGGGACCAGGAAGAGATCAGGGAGGGAGCTACAGCCAGGTTACAAGTGAATACATTGTAATAAATAATAATAATAATAAAATGGAAAAAATAAATTACTAAATAATAGTAGAAGCTGGTATATGTAATTATCACTAACCCCATGTAAAATGGGATTTAGAATTATTGAAACTAGCAAATAATAATAAAAGCTTGGGGAATTAAATCTTTATTTTTCATTTTCTCACAAATACACTATTTTTTCAGTGGATCTCAATTTAGACCAACTGCCCCTGGGTTGGGCCTATTTTAATCCATCCCACTGGTTAGTTTTGCTAGGCTTTTGTGTGACTCAGGGCTATCTAAATTCTTTTAAATCCCATTTCTTTTGTGCTTGCACTGGGAACATCCAGAGCAGTGATCCTCTCAGTTTGTGTGGTCACAACACCCCAGACTACATAGTCATGTGCCCTGCAGAATCCCAGCAGCCACTATTTCCATGGCATCCTCCTTTAGCTTCAGGAAACGTTGTGGAGCATTGCTCTTTTTTATATCTTCTATGTTGGGTTTCACATGGTATTCATTATCTCATGCGACAGCACCATGCGTTTTTTCCCTCTTAGTGTACGGAGTGGGGTGATAGTAACGTGGAAATTCAGCCAGGCTGCTACTGCTCTTCTAGCATGGACACATGGAAAAGCTTTCACAGGGATGAGGCATACTGGGAGGTCCTGGGTGGGCTCTTCCTTGCCTCTTACACCTGCTTCTGAAAGGGACATAAATGTCCTTAGTCGTCTAGGGACAGGCATAGAAGAGGGACAGAGTGGTGGCTGTTTGAGGAAGTGGAGTGTCTTCTCACCTAGCATGAATACCTATACCCTATATCCAGGCAACCTCGTGTCTGCTGATTGTTCATTGTCAGATTATCTGTATTATAGCAGGTATCCGAGCTGTGTCTGTAGCGGTGCACAAGGCACAAAAATAAATGAAAAGTATAACTCTTTCAACCAATTTCTTTTATATTTTAATTTAAATCTTTATTATTCAAATTTCATATAATGTATATAAAGAATTTTAGAGGTTTTCACCTCCATTCCCTTCTCTTTTGTCTATCTCACAGAAACTCATCTTCCCAATATGTGTTCCGTTTTCCTCTACCATCCTGTTTTCTTTTTGTCTGTGACACATTAAGTTTAATTAGAGCTTCTTGCCTAAACATGGGCATAAAATTATTTACCTGAGAAAAGGAAACGTATCAGTGGTTGTACCACTTAAGAAAATGGCATCCTCCTTTCCAGCAGCAATCAGCTGTCAACAGTCCCCCACAGACACATGGGATCTCATAGACCATATACCTTCTTGATAAATACTAGCTCGCTTAATTATGTGGAAGCTTTATGTAGATAGCTACAATACAGTATTTATAGCATGTCCATAAGATAACCTTTTGCTGCACATCTTCCCACCCTTAGCTTTTTCTAACTCCCTTTCCAAGCATCCCCTGAGCCTTGGAAGGAGCCTCATGGCTATCCCATGTAGGGCCAAATATTCACGGAGTCTCCCCGCTGTTTCTATACCAGTTTCCGTGTTAATAACTTTGCTCATCTACTTCTTTGATGGAAGTGCTGTGCTACAAACATTTGGAAGGCAACTTGAGAGCATGATCATTTAACAAAATAACAGCAGCAAGTTCTCCTCTAGACCTATGGACTCTCCAGTCTTGAACTCTTGACTGGCACACAGAAAACATAAGTTCTTTTGGTGGAGCCAACATTAAATCCAGTCATAAATGTTTGTTACCCGCGTAACCGTCATGCCATTGGTGTACAGGGGTCACATCTTGTCTGGGGGTCTTAACTGTTGGTCATAGAATTTACAGCTGGGTGGGGCTGCTGATGACTTCTCACTCAGGGGTCCTCATAGCACATCTGTCCATAGCTCTAGCTCTAGGGTATCTGATGTACCCTCTGGTCTCTGTAGGTACCAGGAACATATGTAACATACAGACATACATGCAGACAAAACAGACAGTCATATACATAAAATAAATACAATTTTAAAAAGTATTCCATGGAAATAAAACAAAAAGTAGAAGTCAGAAATCTGGCTCTTCCCTTGGGCAAGACATTCACTGTTCACCGTCTAGCCTCCTATCCTTTCTCCTGCCCCATTTCTCTCTATTCCATATGATCTTCTTTAATTCTTCATTCCTTGCTACATTTTTTCCTGCTTCAAAAGATGCACTGAGGAAACTCTTGGCTTGCATGTACCTCCCAGCATTCAGTAGTTGAGAAACGCTGAATGCATATAACTAACATTGGCAGGTTGACATATAGTCCACACACATGGAAGCTAGGCTACTGGCAGTTTGTACTCAAGATACACAGCAGGCCTGGCAGGCTTCTTCTTGTCAAAATGTCCTGGTTTCAGTTATGTATGCACCCACAGAAAAAATTGCCCTGTAGTTAAGTCTGTAGGTTAAGCAAGACAGATTATGGAGGTGTGTCAATGTGATTATGTTCTAGTGTATAAGATATTTTTTTTCCTTAAGACTTCCAAAACTATAAAACAAATCCATGATATTATATATGAAATGAGTCACATTCTAGAAAAAAAAAGTCAGGGTTTCTCATGATTTTTAGTGCAATGACATTTCTGGCACAAGGGATTGTAAATCTATATATAATTAACGGGTAGACCTTTAGTGGGATTTGATTTCAGAGCTGTCAAAACTTCCTTGGCTCATAAAAGCTTCACCTCATATCTTGCCTGGCTCCTTCTTTGATAACAACTATTGTTCCTATAGAGTAGGTCCAGTAAAGGTGGCTACTGTTCTTTGAAAAGACTCTGATGAAATGAAAACACCCAGAGGGTGACCATGAAGCAGATGGATGGTTTCTGGAGAAATGTGAGTTATTCAAAAGACAGTTTTCAAAGCCTGAATACAATGCCTTGTGTGTGTGTGTGTGTGTGTGTGTGTGTGTGTTTTGTTAACAGATGCCACTAAATAGCAGCTTCTCTCTTCAGCTTTAATTATACAATCTTTTGCCTAGCTTCCTTTTCATCATTCATTGTCTTACTAGTTGCCCTGCTCAGCGTACCCTGAAAATACCCTGATAATCTCTGCAGATGTTCTGTAGCTTGTGTCAATTTCATAACCTTTATATTTCCTTTCAATAAGAAATGTAAACTGAGATTAAATCTTCCCCCCTGCAGGGCTGGGAACTCTTAAAGTACGTTACACTGTCATGGTAAATCAGTTACCATCAAGGCGGGGTGGTCAATGGCAGTGTTCTTGAATTTTCTACACACCTTTGCTGAGCTCAGCAAATGCTTAGATGTCTGGGCTGCCTCTTTTCTTTCCATATTTAGCTTTCAGTGTAGGGCAGAGAGCTCTGGGCTGCCTTTCTTTTGAAACTGGCAGAGAGAGAGAGAGAGAGAGAGAGAGAGAGAACAATATAATGTAAATACATAAATGGTCTGGAGGCTGTGTAAGAACATTTAAGATGCAGATTTGATGGCATTATTTGTAGGTGTGTGATTTTGCCAAGAAAACTAACTTCCCTAAATTTCCCTGTCTGTATGATCAAACTGGATTTAATAACGGATGGTTCGTGGTGCTGTTCTAAGATTGTTCTGATAGTAATTGATTCTAAGACCTCATGAAAGCAAAAACAAAAACCTCTCCTCTTTTCTGATTCTGTCTTGACTAGAGTTAGGTGGGCTGTGCCTCAACCCTGGATTTTTTTTTTTTTTTTTGCCCATATGGCATTTTCCTAACAGCCCAGGGTACACCAGGCCCTCTGATACCTGAAACACCTGCTCTACTTGGCCTGGAGTCTTTTGTCTGATCACTGGAGCCTACCTTGACATCCATTTCCACTAGGCCAGCCTTTAGTCAGTAACTAATGGAAACTGTACACACACCTGCTTCCTCAGCTCTTGGACCGTTGGCATAGTCCTGGGGTACATGTGTTAATGCAGTTCCTATGTTCTCCAGCATGGTTCAAGGTCCCTGTGCAGTTTCATTGATTACTCTGCTTTTCTCCTTTGCCTACTGCAAATCATGTTCTGCCGGAAGTGTTTCCTGACATATTTTAAATATTCTATTTCTACTCAAATTCTTGTTTTAGAATCTGTTCCTGTGAGAGTATAGCCTGAGGCACTGTCCATCCTAGGTTCTGCCACGGGCATGCTGAGGAAAGCAACAGCTCCATTTTGATAATTGCAATTTATCTTTCAGCCCGGGACATACATGGAGTCACTCGCTTTGTGAAGACACATATTTTGTCTAGTTCTCGACAACTGAGGCAATTTACTTAGTTATTGCGGTTTTGTGGCTTTGAAAAAATGCTTCTACCATAACAATTTAGGAAAAAATTTCTTTTAGTGCATGGCTTCAAGTTAGCGTCATATACTATCCATGGTCAGAAACAAAGAGCAATGAATGCCTGCATATCGGTGTTCTGCTTGCTTGCTCCATTCTTACCTGGTTCAGAATCCACAGCCTAGAGTGGGCAGGTCTTCCTGCCTGGATTAACATTGTCAGGACAATCCTCCACAAGAATGTGCCCAAACCAACCAGGTCTAGACAGTTCATTCCTTATTGAGACCTCCTTCTGAGGTGACTCTACACTCTGTCAAGCTGACAAGCATAGCTAAACATCACACTTATTTTTTTTTAATGTATCATGTTCTTGTCTATTCTAAAACCTCTTAGCAGCTGTGTAGTGTTCCATTAAGGGGAAGATTTGTTGACCTGTGCCAGCGTAATCAAGGGAGACTCAGCTGGGAACTAAAAAGGAGTTACATCCAGGTCTTTTTGTTTTTTTGTTTTTGTTTTTTTTTCTCACAAGAAAAGTTAAATTTCAGCTGTTCTGTATGGAGGGGGTTTATAATAGTCCTCTGGAAACGTCCAAACAGATGAATTTCATTATTTCATCCTTGGAGAACAGAGAATAACAGGACTCTGAACTATCCCACTGCCATTATGGAGGAGACATTTAGTAAAAAGAAATCTTGGGTAGGACATAGCATGCAAATATAGCATGTATGAGAAGAGAGAGACAGAGTGATATTTCTAAAAAAGTTGTGTTGCTACCCAGAAATCTCATAACACCTTTGCCGTTAGGCTTCATTTTGTCAACATAGGGAACTTTCTCAGTGGTCAGACTGGATACTTGGCTAACCAAGGGCGGGAAAGGCATGCATTTGTTATATCTATACAGCCAGTCAAATTATTTCTGTTTTTACCCATGTATTTATCATACCCAGCTTGCTCTGTCCTCTGTCCTTTATATCTATCATTCACATTTTTACTTTCAGCCCTCATTCCACTTCTCTTATTTAAACTTTCATCCTTCTTTCCAATATTCCTTCATCATGTTTCTCTCATTTTTATTTCTCATTTAATTAATTCCTTTAGCCTTTTTTTGTTTTATACTACTAAAATTACTATTTTTAAATTTATTTTGGTTTTAGGTTGAGGAGTGATTGGCAGCCATTCTGGGATCCAGTAGGATCCTCCCTACTAAGCCATGAGCTTGACCTTGAACACTCCTAACAGGGCACAGGAAGACGATGAAATCAGTTCAAATGTTACTCCATGTCCATTAGACCTGATTTCTTCAAAAATTGACATAAAGTTTTTATACTATGGATTCTTTGTTTTTTTTTTTTATTATGTAAACTGGAGTTAATATTAATACCAACTTAAGTAGCCTGTTTGGGGAATTACGGAAAGCAATAGTTGCTAATACACTTTTGTCTTAAAGTCTAAAAGATGCATCTTGAACATGGGCTTTACTTTTGTGGGGATCTTATCTCTGGAAAGAATTAGCACAATGTTCAACAATGAGCAAATAATTTGCTTCTTGAGAGAAGCTTAGCTCACTTTGTTCATCCACTGAAGTACACAATCCAGCAGCAGCATCTCTGACAAATGGTTAAAATACTGGAAGCTCTTACGTGCCCAAGGCCCTGCTGTCCTCTTACAGAACCTGACCTTTGCCCCAGTACTGGTCCATTCTATCAAGCAGATTCATCTGAACATTGATTTGTGTACCCCATTTCTTGCCAGCCTCCTGCAATACAATTTAACATGAAAAGCAATACAATACTCTTGTTGGGAATGGCTGCAGTTCAATAGAACAGAATGAGGACTCTCGTTAATGCAAGTGTGATTTAAGTCCGCTTGTCATCTGCAAAGGTCTAGGCATTCTTTCAGCTGTGTTGAGACAGCCCTTTCAAATAGGAACTGCGATTCTGTCACTTTCAGGCAACTCTTTTTATCCCTCTTTGTACCTTATTATACAAAATGTTTTGCTTTTGTTTTTGCTTTTTAGGAAAAAAGCACCAGATGTCAATACGCAGAAAATTCCACACTAAACTTAAGAACTGTCAGGCCTGTTGTCAGAAGCTGTAAACATAATAGCTTAAATTTGAGTTTAGGCACCTATTGAAACCTTTGCTAGAGTATTTGCATAGATATCTCTTGTTTAATCAGGTCTTCACAAATACAAATGACAAGCCACAATCCCAAAACCTTCACGATCAGTCAGAAAACAAATATTTGCAACACTCATTGGCACCTCTAGTTTGACGTGACTATGATTATGAACAGAAACACTGAAAAAACAACTAGGTCAAACAAGCAACAGAACTCAGCATCTCAGTGTGTGATAGTATACCTTGATACATCAAAGTTGTTTCCACCCCATGAAACATGGCAGGGAGATCTGCAGACACCCATTTCTACCTCACTGCCTCAAGAGTCAGTCTTCCTGAATGTTTTATTTCTACCATTTTACTCTGTGATTTGCAAGGTGTCTGAGACGGCCATCTGAGGATGGAGGATGATATGAGCTCTTAACCGCCTCATCTGGGATGTGACATCCATCCCTCCCTTCTGTTTATGATGTCCTGGCTAAAAGCTTGTCTCCCAAGATTATCTTAACAGCCACGGCTGGACAGGACAGGCAGAAGCGCCCTTTGCCCCTGAACAGACCCTTATAACAGCCCGGCTGCAGGCGTTGCACTTTTGTCTTGCAAATCTACCACATGAAATGGACGTGAAAATGGTTTTTGTAGGGGCTGGATAGGTGGTTCAGGGGTTAAGCACACTGGCCGCTCTTCCAGAGAACCCAGGTTTAATTCTCATCCCTGCCTGGCAGGTGATAGTCATCTGTAACTCCAGTTGCAGGGATCTGACGCTCTCTTGTAGCTTCCACAGGCATCATTCACACTGTTGCGCTCAGACACACATGCAAGCAAAACATCCAGACACATAAAATAAAATTTAATTTAAAAAAAGGTTGTAGATGGCACCAAAATAGAAAATAAAAAGTCTGGGACAAAAGCTGCAGAAATCAGTGAATTTTCAAGAAGCCAGACACCAGCACAGCATCTCTTGATAGTCTTAAGTTATTATTAAAATTAAACCTTTCAGGACTTTAAAAATATCAAACTTCATCTCTGTTCTCTAAACTCTAGAATTATGATGCTATTCCCTGCATATCTCCCTATACACTCTAAATCTTCAATAAATGGTTCTTTAATGATGAGGCGCAGTGACGATAAAAGAAAATGCTATCATTCATCTGATGCCCTGCACGGTTGTTGAGTGTTTGCCTGGATGCCCTAATGCCATGTTCCAATGTACAAGTACATTGCCTTCACAATTCTTTATATACTTTTTAATTAACTTTCATCTTGAATTCTCCTCAACGTCTAGTCACAAAGGGTAATGCTCTCAGCCAGCATGTCTCTTTAAAGCCTATTATGTCATAATATTAACAAGGGCTGTTTTTAAGAAATTTTCTATTTCTGTTTCTTTCTTCTTAAGGATGTTCACTGGACTGTAAAGCTAAGTTTCAAGTCGGTGGCTCATAGGGTGCATTTGTACTTCAGCAGACAATTAGACATGTTCTAAGAAGCATGAGCTTACCTAGCTTTCAGGCTTTCTGATTGCAGTCCTCTAGTATTCTCTGCCCACACTCTAACAATTCTTGGTCACCCCTTAGCCCAGTGTCTGAATCCGTCCTGTGTTCTGCCCTTCATGACTTCTCCCTTGGGTCTGCCTGGTTATGCAGTTGTTCTCAGTTTCCTTTTAAGACATGACTTCATAATAGCAAGTAAAAACTGGACAACCACATATGAAGTAATCACTTCATTAACTCTATATGTACCATTCATCTATTTGTCAACTAGACATCTCTGTATGTAACAGAGATAATGTAGTCAAGATCAGGCCCTTCTTATTGTGCAGCATGGAACAAGCAAGGGACCAGTGAAGGGAGGTGAGAAAGAAAGGAAGAAAGAAAGAAAGAAAGAAAGAAAGAAAGAAAGAAAGAAAGGAGGGAGGGAGGGAGAAAGGGAGGGAGTGAAGGAGGAATGGAGGGAGGGAAGAAGAGAGGGAGGAAGAAGGAAGGAAGGAAAGAAGAAAGAAAGAAAAAAGAAAAATATTTTGGATGGTAACATGTGCTACAAAGAAAAGGAAACAGGGAAAAGTTATGGTGAGTGGACAGGAGCCAGGAACAAAACTCACAGAGAAGTCAGACAAGATATCCCTGTCCAGGAGGAAGAAACAGTCTGCAGAGATGATGGAGTTGCAAACCAAGCCCAACTTGTCAGAAAAGAATGGACTTGGCCTGCAGGTCAGACAGGATTTTAAAGACCTTCTTTCTTCCCAGCCAAGTAAGAAAGACAGTACTCATTTTTCTGATCTCCATTTCTCTCACTGAAATCCTCTGTGGAAGAGAGTATATAATTTTTATCATATACAATAACAGAGCACCTGAAAGCTCCTATTTCCCCCTTTCCTGAATCAGTATCTCTCCACAGGCCTAAACAGAATACCTGTCTGGAGCTGTGGTCAAGCTGCTGTGACCTCACTTACCTATCTTGGCCAATGGCTAGTGATAAATTATACTTGAAACAACTGTCTTCTCTCTGCCTTCCCTCAGCCAGGCATATGACATCCCGCTGACTGATTACATCCCTGGGGAAAATGTTAGCTGTTTCTTGTGACTGCTGATTGATGACACTGGAGTAGTGTTACTGTTCCAACCCTCCTACAGAAAGGACTCTCCATTTCCAAGGCTCCTCAGCCTGTGTACTGCCTCTATCTCAAGAAATGAAGGCGTTGCCTCAGTGCTAAATGTGCCTCTGCTCCAAAAGAAATTCAGTGAAAAGATGAAGCCAGCGTGAAACATAGAAAAGACAGTCCACCAGTTAGATCAGCAGAGTGTGCTGATGAAAGATCCACTCTTTTGTTTGTACACAGAGTTTGTATTCTACATTCTAGCCATCTTTTTCCAAGAACTCTGGTGACACATTCTCAAGGAAAAAGCAATGACAATAAAAGAAAGACATGACAGTTGGATGCCACATGTATTTAGAAATAACTTCTCTGTCTTAGTTAGGGTTTCTATTGCTGTGATAAAA
The DNA here is from genome assembly GCF_907164565.1 of Psammomys obesus. Lineage (NCBI taxonomy): Eukaryota > Metazoa > Chordata > Mammalia > Rodentia > Muridae > Psammomys > Psammomys obesus. The sequence continues at coordinate 10,459,449 of NW_026586816.1, forward strand.
CATCGTGAGTATAAGCAACTTGGGAAAGAAAGGTTTCTTTCATCCTACAGCTTATAGTCCATCCTCCAAAGAAGTCAGGACAGAAACCTGGGGTCAGGAGCTGAAGGAACTCTGGGAGGAGAGCGGCCTCCTGGCCTGCACTTCATGGGTTACCCTGCGTACTCAGCACGCTCCTCTACCCTAGAGTGACCTCACCCATAATGTGCTGGGTCCCCATCACCATCAGCCAAGAAAATCCACCACGTTTTCCCACAGGCCAACACGGCACAAGTATTTTCTCATTCGAGGTGATCTCTTCTAAAAGCTTGTATCAAGTTGATAAAACTAGCCAGCACTCTTTTTTTTTTTTTTTTTTTTCCTTTTAAAGAAGGAACCCTCTTCAAGATTCTTATCAGGAAGAAAAATGCTTAAATCTGACATCCTAGGTGCAAGACTTTCCTTTTGTCAGTCAAATGGTTTTTGCTCCGCTCATTGTTTTAAGGACAAGAATTAATCAGTATCCTGGGTATTCAGGGTCAGCACCCAGATATCGCCATCTTCTTCTGCCAGTACCTCTCTAACCTTTTTAGGCAGTTCTGTGTATGTACTTCAGGTTTGCTGCTTTTAGGCCCTTCAATAGTGAGACAATTTGACCAACCTACGGCCATTTTTCCTCCCTAAAACATTGTAACTGCTATACAATAGAAAATATTCTGGTTATCCAAAACAAAAAAGTGGAACTTTTTTATTTTTTAATTAATTTTTCTCTCATCTATTACATCCTGACCACAGTTCCCCTCCGTCTACTCCTCCTGCTACCCCACCCTCTCCCCTCTCCCCCAGATCCATTCCTCCTTCATTTCCCTTCAGAAAAGAGCAGGCCTCCCGATGATATTAATAAATCACAGCATAAAAATTTCAGTAAGACCAGGCACAAACCTTCCCATTAAGGTTGGATGAGGCAACTCAACCCAAACTAAGGTCCTCTCTTTATGACTATTATAAGGGGCATTGCTTTAGGATTAAATTTATTCTAATGTAGAAATGAGTGAGTGCTACAGTGTACCTTTGCAGAAACTATTTTTGATATATGGAAAGAGAGCATAGAAAAATAACAAACATTCTTGGTATAGTACTTAACGTTTTTAAGTGTTTGTAAATTAGTTAATGATGATGGAAACAAGCAGAGGAAAAGAAAATGTGAAAAAGCCCTACAATCAAAGGCACATCATAGCTTGGATGAATATTAAACCTCAGAGCACCTCAAAGAATATCAACATGAATGTGGCTCTTAAGGCTCTGGGGGAAGATTACAGACACAGATATACACACAAACACATTTAGACACACATACTTTCTCTTTTGCTCTCAGAACTTTCTAAAGTAGGACATGGTGGAGGAGGGCTGAGGAAATGAATTAGGAAGGCTCCTATGATTTTCAAAGAATTACAGAAATAGAGTTTGGGGCTACCAGGAGGGCTAACTAACTCTTTAACAGCATATTGAGCAGCAAAAGGAAAGTTCAGGGCTCAGTCCTGAGTAAATTTGAGTTATGAAGAACACTCAATGAAAGTCTCAAAACACAAGGTAGAAGCCCTGCGTATTTGGCACAGTCCCCTGCCTCCTTAAATGGCGTGCAGCATGGCTGTGCCAATTCCACAGTGATCACATTAGAACCAGCATCCAGCTCCAGGCTGTCAGGGAGGATTGAATTTTCTGTATTTTCTGCACAATAAAAACAGGCTTTAATTTAATTAATCTCATCCATGATTGCATTACCACCCACGCGGCTAGAAAGTACGGCTTAGACCAAGGGCTACCATACACAATCCACATTTATTTCCTTGGTGTTGAGAATCCACAGTTCCTGCAAACAGATTGATTCTCTTTGCTTTTGATTAACAAAAATGCAGCCCAGAGACTAGGCTGAGTTCAGCTACTAGGCTGTCTGAACTCGACTCCTAAAACGTAGGCAAGGATAGAACCAAACATTTCTATCACAAACTTTTGATCTGAGACAGTCATAACTATTTTCTTTGACTCAATGGCAGTCTTTATCCTTAGAGATATAATATTTCCCATAAAGTAAAACAGTAATTGCAAGTGATAGTTTTTGGATTTGATCTTCACCCTTTGAATACTGGGGCACAGACAGACATACGAGGCTGACCACTCAGATGCAGGGTGTTGTTGACATTAGAACAGATTTTTTTTTTTCTGCAACTGGAATCAGAGTTTATTTGGAATTGAGTAATTTAGAGTATTCTATTACAACATCTAAAATAATACACAGGAAGACAAGGGCAATAATTCTTTATGGTTGGTTAAGACTATTAAAGAAACACAACAATAAGATGAGCCCTAATGACATGCTGCTGTACCCAAAGATGAGTGCATCACTCAGTCCTCCTCATAGAAGCTTCTTGCAGTAGATGGTAATTTACACAGACGCCCACAATTGGGCAGTGGGCTTAGCGTTGCAGACTTGGGGACACTTGGTCATAAATAAGATGTCTTCATCAACATCCCTCCCCTAAAGGCTCAGGGATCTGTGCAGAAGAGGAGGTAGCAAGATTGAAAGAGTCAGAGCTGGTAGATGACTGTAAAGAAGCAGCATCCTATGTACACAGCAGTATGAAGGCACATATAAACTCTCAGAGACTGAGAGGGCAGGCATAAGGCCTGCACAGGTTCAGACTAACAAAATTCCAGCTCAGAGAAATGCAAGTGGACACAAAGCCTACTCTTTTTTTTTAATTTTTTAAAATTTTTTACTATTAATTACACTTTATTCATTTTGTATTTCCCCATAAGCCCCTCCCTCCTCGCCTCCCGATCCTACCCTCCCTCCCCCTTCCTCACGCATGCCCCTCCCCAAGTCCACTGATAGGGGAGGTCCTCTTCTCCTTCCTTCTGATCTTAGTCTATCAGATCACATTAGGAATGGCTGCATTGTCATCTTCTGTGGCCTGGTAAGGCTGCTCCCCCCTCAGGGAGAGGTGATCAAAGAGCAGGCCAATCAGTTCATGTCAGAGACAGTCCCTCTTCCCATTACTATGTAACCCACTTGGACACTAAACTGCCATGGGCTACATCTGTGCAGGGGTTCTAGGTTATCTCCGTGAATGGTACTTGGTTGGAGTATGAATCTCTGGGAAGTTCCCTGTGTTCAAGTTTTCTGGTTCTGTTGCTCTCCTTGTGTGGTTCCCGTCCTCTCCAGCTCTTACTATTTCCCACTTCTTACATAAGATTCCATGCACTCTGCCCAACAGTTGACCATAAGTCTCAGCGTCTGCTTTGATAGTCTGCAGGGCAGAGGCTTTCAGAGGCCCTCTGTGGCAGGTTCCTAGGTTGTTTCCTGTTTTCTTCTTCTTCTGATGTCCAGCCTCTTTGCCTTTCAGGATGGGAATTGAGCATTTTAGTCAGGGTCTTCTCTCTTGCTTAGTTTCTTTAGATGTACAGTTTTTAGTAGGTGTATACTATGTTATGTCTATATGAGTGAGTATATACCGTGTGTGTCTTTCTGCTTCTGGGACAGCTCACTCAGGATGATCCTTTCCAGGTCCCACCATTTACCTGAAAATTTCATGATTTCCTTATTTTTCATTGCTGAGTAATACTCCATTGTGTAGATGTACCACAGTTTCTGCATCCATTCTTCAGTTGAGGGGCATCTGGTCTGTTTCCAGCTTCTGGCTATTACAAATAAAGCTGCTACAAACATGGTTGAGCAAATGTCCTTATTGTGTACTTGAGCCTGTTTTGGATATATGCCTAGGAGTGGTATGGCTGGATCTTGAGGAAGCGCTATTCCTAGTTGTCTGAGAAAGTGCCAGATTGATTTCCAGAGTGGCTGTACAAGTTTGCATTTTCACCAGCAATGGAGGAGGGTTCCCCTTTCTCCACAACCTCTCCAGCATGTGTTGTCTCTTGAGTTTTTCATCTTGGCCATTCTGATGGGTGTAAGGTGAAATCTCAGGGTCGTTTTGATTTTCATTTTCATAATGGCTATTGACATTGAGCATTTCTTTAAGTGTCTCTCTGCCAGTTGATATTCCTCTACAGAGAATTCTCTGTTTAGCTCTGTTCCCCATTTTTTAAGTGGATTACTTGGTTTGCTGCATTTCAGCTTCTTTAGTTCTTTGTATATACTGGATATGAGTCCTCTGTCAGATAAAGGATTGGTGAAGATTCTTTCCCAATCTGTAGGCAGTCGTTTTGTTTTGATGACGGTGTCCTTTGCTTTACAGAAGCTTTTCAGTTTCATGAGGTCCCATTTATTGATTGTTGCTCTTAGAGCCTGTGCTGTTGGTGTTCTGTTCAGGAAGTTGTCTCCTGTGCCAATGAGTTCAAGGGTCTTCCCCACTTTTTCTTCTAAGCGGTTTAATGTGTCTGGATTTATGTTGAGGTACAAAGCCTACTCTTAATGAAGAAGCCGTTTGCAATGGTTAACTGCTGGCAAAGGGAGCATTGATTTTCTTCAAAGGAGTATCACTGAGTATATCAACCGTATTCCAGGATGAGACCCATGGCCAGGAGTCTGCTTTGTGTCTGTGTCAGGGTGTGTGTGGGAGGGTTACTTTTGTTTCATTTTTATTTATTTCTTTTTTCTTTTTTGAGGAGAGAGAAAGCATGAAATTGAATGGGTAGGGAAATGGGAAGAATCTGGAAATGGCTCGGGGAGGGGAAATATTAAAATATATTGAGAAATGTTCTAAATAAAAACAACCCTCAAAATACATGCATCTAAGCTGGCATAGTGGTGCACACCTTTAATCATAGTACTCAGGAGTCAAAAGCAGACAGATCTCTGGGTTTCAGGCCAGCATAGACTGCAGAGTGAGTTTCAGGCCAGTCACAGCTACACAGAGAAACCCTGCCCTCCCAAACCAACAAACAAAAATGTAAGCACATGAAATAAAAGAGGATATATAATCTTCAAAAGTAGTAGATTAAAAAATAACACCAATTTTAGCAAATGAGAAAGTCCACAGAAAGAAGGAATGTACAGCAGCTATTAGAGGACGTGTCTATTTTGGGCTTTGCCGCTTTGCCTGGCCTAGAGCTTATTCATTAGGTGGGATGCTCTGATGATCTGACTCCAAGGAACACTGGCTGCTCTGGCTCACAGCTGACCCCATTGCCAGAGGACAGTCTTTGGTGGACAAGAACCAATTTGTTTAAAAAGGCAGCATCTTCTGTCATGTGTACCGCAACCAAATACAGATGGAATTATTGGGGCAAGAAGTGATAAGGCTCCTCTGCCTTTGGAGCAGGATCCTATTCTTTGCTGCAAGTCATGAGCAAGTAGTATCTATGTGAGATAAGGTTGGACCCAAGTTGAGAGAAGATTCTTGTTCAACTCTTTTTTCTGGCCACCCATTTCCCTTACTCCTACTCTTCTGAAAGCAGTCTCACAAGTAACCATTTCTAGTTCTATCATGTTGGTCTTTGCTTTCTAGCATCTAGATCTAGTCCCTTCACTAATGAATTGCTTTTTTTTTTTTCAAAGAAAGAAAAGAAAGATCATTGGTAATTTCACTTATCATGATAAGGTTATCCATAAAATAAAATTTAATAGATACTTTTTAAATTTCTGTATGTTATGCTTAAGAAGGAATTAAACAAGAAAAAGGACAGAGTTGGAAAAAGATTTATGAGGAGGACAGAGGAGAGATGGGAGGAAGGGAAAGAGGAAGAGAGGAGGGAGAAAGGACAGAAGAGAGACAGAGGGAGGAGAATGAAGAGGAGAAAGAAGAGGAAGTAAGTAGCTATGAACTGATTGAGCAGATGAAAATGAACTGTCAGCTCATGAGTCCCATCTGTCTCATTTCCCACCTCTCTGCTTCTCTCCATGACGGATTAGCTACCACACAATGTGCTCTGTAGGCCAGATTATGACAACAACTGCAGATCTGCTGCACACTGCCTGGAAGAGTTGCAGCTCCTCCTTGATTGTGGTGATTACCTCAGTTGGCCTCTCTGCCACCCAGAATCCCAGCTACACTAATGCACACATCACAGCTTTGGCAACAGAAGAACCAGCTGAGCTCTCTAAAGAGCACCATTCAGGAGGCCTGCAAGTCACATTTGATAAGCTTTAAATTCAGCTTTAGCTTGAGTGGCTCAGACAGTCAGCACCTTTGCAGCCTGTGGACACAGTGAGCCAGCATCTCCAGCATACTCGTCCATGGCAGCAAAATCAGGAAGACCAAAACCAACTCTCTTTTTAATCTCACTTCATTATATTCCATTCTGTAGACATTTGCCAGCTTTTATTGACATATATTAGCATAATATTACATTTTGTAATACAGCTACCCAATCCTAAATTTGGCTTTCTGCGTGCCTCTGCAATATGGTAGAATGTGAGCCAATCTAGCCCTTGAAAGATGGTGGCTATAGTGAGACTTGGAGAGCGCTGCGGCCCTGTCTAGCATATGTCCCTGGAGGCGTGAAAGCACAGTCAGACAGTGGTCCAGCAATAGCTGCCGCTTCTGGGAGAGCTGGGGCAGGTTAACCCTGCCGTACTAGTGCGGATGAGTGGCTTCGTCGGTAAAGGTGCTTTAGGTGGTGAGCCTGTTCATCCGAGCTTTATTCTCAGAGGATCGTAGTGCAAGGAGGAAACTGAGCTCAGCGAGTTGTCTTCTGACCTCTACAGGGGCTCCATGACAAAGGCCATGCAACACACACACACCACACAACACACACACACACACACACACACACTCACACATATACACACACACAACCACACCACACACACACACACATGGGCACACGGGCACGTGGTCACACATGTACACACAATAACAGTCAAAGAAATTGCAGCAGCACTATGGAGGAAAGACTAGAGAGCAACCACAGAGAACAGGAAGTAAAAGACCAGTTTGCTCTAACTCCTTTGTCACCTCCTCAGACGTAGCTCATTACTGAGAAGGAATTCGCTAACAAGGAAAGGAATAAAAAGCAATCAGCTTCCCAGATTTGGGATTCCAACCTGAGATTTTGTATTCCTAAGAAGATTTTTGATTTCTACTTTAATTTCAGTTCATCTAGAAAACGGTTAGATCAGCTCAGCTCAGATGTTTAGAGATGCTCCGGACACAGAGGAAAGGCAGCGAGTTAGCAGCAGCCAGGCCTTGTGTGCCACGACAGTCTCTAGTGACCTGTGCTGCAGAAAGCCTTGGCATACTGGACAGAGTCCATGGCTATTTTAGGTGTCATAGACCCAGAAGAAACAGTGCAGCATCTCCTGCAATTACGAGTATTTCTAAACATGATTGTTTCATGGTCACTCACGACAACCATAACCAGGCTGTGAGAGACTGAGCATCTCAGAGCAATGCCTCTACAAACACACCTGAGCCAGCACCAACACAAACCTGCCTAAATGCTAGACTTGAAGTAACTTCCTTGTCTTTGAATAGAGAAAAAGAACCAGGAGATCCAACCACCCTTTGCCACCTAATACTTCAATAGACATGCATAGACCCAGGTCTTTGGGCATTGAGGATGTCTATAGCCACTGCCAAGTCAAGCTCAGTTTATGCATCTGCTTTATGACTACTGTACTGGGTTAGTTGGCTTGATGCTATTAATATAGCACAGCACCCTAAGCAGGCTACCTCATAAACAAAATAGATTTATTTAGATAACCATTTGGAAGCTAAAGTTCAAACAGTATGACACAGTTTTGCCATGATTCCGCCTTTCTTGTCATCATAACCTCTTCACAGTTTCCACTGGTAGAAAAACTGATGAAATTCACTTTCTCCATTGACAGAAAGAAAAGCAAATGAGATAAAGGTAGTGGTATGAGACCCCATAGTGCCTTCATAAGTCAATCACCAGCAGACCTAAGCACCTCCTCCTGTTAAACTCTAGCGTTTGAAGATACTGAAGATATTCCCAAAAGATTGTGGGAAACAAGTTCCCAACACATAAACTTTTGGTGTACGAATGATATTTAGACTTCAAGAAGTTTGGGACTCTGTCTAGAGCCATTACTGTTTCAACTCCCTCCACGGACATCCTTATGTCCTTACTGAGTGAAGGCCTTTCCTCAGAGAAAAGTTTATAAAGTCTGGAAGACAATTGATCCTTAATTAATAAGACATCAATGCAAGATTATAGGAAGTATGAAAAATCACCAAGAAACACAATAATTTTTGTTACATTTCCAAAGAAGTGTAATCTATGGATTACCTGATAATTTTGAACAATTGTCTAGAAGAAACCCAGTGAACTACAAAAGAACATAGAGAGATGACTAAATGAAATCTGAATTGATACATGAGAAAAAAAGAGTACACCAGAGATAAACTATAAAAATAATGAGCTAAATAATGCATTAAATACTGTTACATTAAATACATGAGTTTACTAGCAGGCTTTGTCATTCAGGAAAGTTAGTGAATGCAAAACAGGCAAGTTGAAACTATTCAGAAAAAAAGAACAGAGAAAAAATAAAAAGAGAGGATGAATAAACACTTCATGACTTAGGAGACACCATCAAGTGTAAACACATATGTCATGGGAATTCTAGAAGGAACAGAAAAGAGAAAGAAAAAAGCTTTTTTGAAGAAATAACGATAGAAAAAAACTTCAAGCACAAAGGGACAGATGAGCAAGCAAATCTATGATACTCAAAGAAACTCCAATATGCTGAACACGAAAATATCTTCACTAAGATGCATTATAATCAAAATATCTAAAGTCAAGGACAAGAAAAAATGAAAGAGGTTAGGAGAAAAGTGTCTTCCCTCATAAACGTGAATCTGCATGAGAATGTATGTAGATTTCTCAACAGAAAGCCTCCATACTGGAAGAGAACTGAATAATATATTCAAATATGGAAAGGGTAAAATTGACACCCCAGAATATGCAATAATGTGCAAAATTATCCTCAAAATTGAAGGAGAAATAGTCATATCCAAAGAAGTGATGCCTGAGCATGTCCATTACAAGCAGATTCCCTGTAGAAGAAATGGTTAATGGCATTCTCGAGAGTAAGATAAGGAGTCAGAAGACTGTAAACACACACAAAAGCATTCAGCTCACAGGAGAGCATGCCAGGGAAAGGAACCACTGTTCCTTTAACCCCTACATGAGAGTCAAAAGTTAAAACTTATCAATGCATGTACAATATAACCCAGACAAACTCTCATTACAGGACCACAGCAGGTGGTTTAGATGTCTAAGCGTAGTAGTTCAGACATTATATAAATCATTAGCTGAATAAAACTATAATATGCTTTAAACAAGCCCAAGAGAATAAGATACAAAAAAAAAAAATCAACAACCCTGTCATAGGTATACAAAATTACAAAATAAAAAAGAATCTAGAGATAAAAATACATAGAACAGGACTCGGGGTAAGATGATCAATCCTCACTTAGAAAGACAAATGGGACAGACATTGGATGTAGAAGAAAACTAGTAACAGGACAGGAGCCTATCACAGAGGGCCTCTGAAAGACTCTACCTAGCAATGTATCAAAGCAGATATTAAGACTCTTAACAAAACCTTCGACAGAGTGCAGGAAATTATATGAAAGAAGGGGGAGTTAGTAAGACCTGGAGTGGACGGGAGCACCACAAGGGCCAAATATATCAGGGCACAGGGGTCTTTCATGAGACTGTTTCTTTAACCAAGGACCATGTATGGATATAATCTAGAACCCTTGCTCGGATATAGCCCATGGTAGCTCAGTATCCAAGTGGGTTCTCTAGTAAGGGGAACAGGGACTATTTCTGTCATGAACTCAATGGCGAGCTCTTCACTCCCCTCCCCACCAAGGGAGGAGCAACCTTGCTAGGCCGCAGAGGAGGACATTGCAGCCAGTCCTGAATAGACCTGATAAGCTAGGGTCAGAAGGAAGGGGAGGAGGTCCTCCGCTATCAGTGGACTTGGAAAGGGGCAGGGAGGAGATGAGAGAGGGAGGGTGGGATTGGGAGGGAATGAGAGAGGGGGTTATGGCTGGGATACAAAATAAATAACCTGTGATTAATATAAAAAAATTAAAAATTAAAAAAAATGCATAGAACAAAACTCAGAGAGCTGAAACATTTCCACACTGAAAATTGAAAAGGTAAATTGCAATAAATTTCATATTCATTCATTAGGGAATCTAATACAGTTTAAATACCCCTGCGAATCACAGGGACCTAAAATTCACTGAACTCCCTATCAGACTGTCAAATGTATTGATGTGACTGACCTGTCCTCCTGGACTCACGTTTTCAGTGTCTGTTACTCAGCTGGTAATGTCTGAAGAGGCTGTGACGTCTCCAGGAGCTGGGGGCCTAATGGTGGGAAATGAGGCACGGGGCAGGCCTTTGAAGTTTACTGGGTAGGCTATGGGCTGCTTCAGACCTGGGATTCTGCTTCCTTGTCCACAGCAATGTTCTCAGCCTCCTGACACACTCCTATCATCACGAGCAGATCGCCAGGGCCTTGCCACCACGGTAGACAAAAATTCTCTGAATCGGCAAGGCAAAATTCATCTTTTCTATCTGAAATTGCTTCTCTCATGTGTTGCTGTCACTCACAGAAAGTATGAACTCAAGTAGAAAATCTGAGGTGCATGTGGGGCCAAAAAAGTCAAAGGAACATTGAGCAGGAACAGTGAAACTAAAAATAATACACTCCCTGCTATCAAAACATATCACACAATTATTTGTTCAAAGAGTAACTGCTATCTGATTATGTATAATGTTTTCTGATAGTTATCTGATAATGATAGTACCCAAAATATGTAATTCTTATTATCTAAAGAATACATATAATTCTAATAAAACATCAGTAGAGGCTCTAAATCCAATGTTTCTTAAAGATTCACAGATGGCCAACAGGTGTTTGTGTGCTCATCTTTGGCAATAATCAGGAGAATGCAAATAAAAACCACAATGAAATATCACCTCAACCCCATCACAGTGTTTATTATCACAAAGGAAAGAGGACAAATGTTTCTAAGATGTGGAGACAAGGAAATCCTTGTAGACTGACAGTGAAGACTAACACTGGTCCAAACATTCTGGAAAATAGTATGGAGGTTCCCCCAAATGAATTAAAAACAGAACTGCTTAACCATGTAGCAATCCCACTTCTCGGTACAGATCCAAAACCAATTAGGTCTATCCCTCAAAGAGTATCTGTGTTATCCTGTTTATTTTATTATACTAATTAATACATATGAGCAACAAAAATGTGTGCAGACAAATTCATAGAAATTGTTGGGATTTGTAAGACAGTGTTACTGTGCTTTAGAAAGAGGGAAACTTGTCATTTCTGACGACCTGAGTAAGCCTGGAGGGCATAGGGCTAAATACTTAAAGCAAGCGTAGAAAGAAAAATGTCACATATCACTTATGTGCAGAATCGAAAGTGCACAATTCACAGAAACAAAGTAGAATGGTGCTTAGCAAACACAGCCAGAAGAGACGCGTGAGGCTGTTGAGTGAAGGACACAGACTTCCGTTTTTGAAAGCTGAGTCCACGTGAGTGGCGGCAGCTTCGGATGTGCGCAGCAGAGCTTTTGGCCCTGAAACTTACTTAGCTCAGTACCTGAGTTCTTGTCACAGACACATAGGACACACACAGGGATAAACGTGTGAGGTGATGACTACGTTAACTCACATTTATACATAAGATATTTTACAATGTGTACATAGGTGAAATGCTTACAAGCACAAGCATCTACTATATTTAATTGTCGATTATACCGCAATGAAGTTGAGGGAAAACACAGTGAGAAGAAATTGCCGCAGTTTAGGAAGTGTTTTCCGTGCTTCCTCTCATCCTCTGGAAGAGAAAACACAGTCTTTCTCATGTAATTTATTGCTCTTGTTTGTAATGTGTTTTTATCCATTGTGTCATTGTAGAGAATGAATTAATGCAGTGAAGTGCTGGGAAAAGAAGCCTTCCATCCAGCTGTGTGTTGTCACTTAAATATTTAAGTAGAGTGCTTGTCAAAGCACTTAGAGAAGGAGGAAGACATTCTATTATAACTTGTGAGTAAACAAAGTTGGTATAAGTATATGGAGTGAAATTAGTTGTTTAGCTTCAATGAATTTTTATCTGGCTATTTTTCTTTATTCACTCAGGAAGAACTGGTGTTATTTCTCATGTATTTGTCTCTGCAAACATACAAAGAAATATAGACAGTAGTATACTATAATGTTGATAGCTTTGCTCCCTGAGGAGAACTATCTGAGCTTCATTAAAACATTTCAGTTTTCAAAAAGGAAATTATATACAAGTCAATTAGGTGATATTAATAGCTCTGAAATTTAAGCATTACTTACACTGGAATATAAGGTTTTTAAGGACATTAAGGATGTATGCTTAAGTGAAGGGATTGTGCATGTCTTACTTTCTGATTTCTGTGGTAAGACACTGTGGCCAAGGCAAATGGAAAAGAAGAGATTTAATTTGAAGATCATGGTTCCAAAGGCTTAGATTCCATGACCGTCATTGCGGAGAACATGGCAGCAGGCAGGCGTGCTACTGTTACACCAGCTTCAGCATTCACATATTACACACCAGCATGAAAAAAAAGTAAGCGAATTAGCTAAACAACTTATCAACCAATAAAACATTCACATCTGCTATCATAGAAAAGATGCTGGACACCACTCCTATGTTTTTCTTACTGTTTACCCTAACTAACAGACCATTTGGAGCCTTGACCACGGTTCCTTCAAAATTAGCACTCACATCATTTCACAGCAGCTTGAGCACTGCAGCACTGGCTTTTTTCCCAAGAGAGAAGGTCATTCTATCAAATTTATTTCATTAGAGAAAGCAGACCTCGATTAGCCAACAGGTTAAGTCCTTGATCATTCCCTTGAGTCATTAGAGCAGAGCCATACAGGCCCATAAGCTAGGTTACTGATCCTTCTTCTGGTACAAGAACACAGGACAATTACTCCTTAAAGTAACCTTGGCAGATTATAGAGGAATTGTGCAAAATGTAAAACCTCTAGGGGATCCAATTTCTTTTATGAAATTAGATTCTGAATTTGAATATTGAGGTATGCTTATGGTGCTCGAAAATAAGGTTACAATGTCAAGTAAATCTTCCCGCAACACCAGCAGAAGCTGACAAGAACGGTAGAAGTTTCTGAGGTTCTTCTCTGTGCAGCTGTGGCGGGCTCTGCCTGCTGATGGTGCCAGGCCATTTTAAAGCCGGCTATTCACGGGGAGGGGCAGCACACACATTTAATCCCAGGAGTGGGGAGGCAGAACCAAGCAGATCTCTGTGAGTTTGAAGCCAGCCTAGTCTGCATAGTGAGTTACAGGGCAACCAGAGCTACATGGTGATGCCTTGTTTCAAAAAATCAAAAATAAAATAAAATAAAAGCGCCTATTCACCAGAACCAAGCTCTCAAGAAAGAAGTATCTTAAGATAATATCAGCCCTTAGTTGACCCAGTTACCTCTCAGTCAGGTATGGGTGAGTTCAGGTTGAACCATTCTAATCATTTTTTGTGGATTCATTCTAGAATTCTTGTCTTGAAAAATAGACATTTTTTGCCAGCAAAACAAACAAACAAACAAAGAAACAAACAGACAGGGAGGGGCATGAGACTGTAACAATATTACAATAACAGGATTCTGATGAGACTTCAGAGAAATAACCACTATGTAACAAGAAGGAAAGTCTCCACAAGTCCTCACTGTTAGTTTACAGGTGCAGAGTTCAACCACATGAACACACAACAGCCATCCCTTTCCCTTGGAATTATTTGAAGGGTTGGCCAGAAAATTTTAGTTTTTATTTATTTAAAAAGAATTTATTAATTTAAAAATTATTATCTCTTAATGCAGTTAGAAAGAAAACCAAATCTTGCTACTTATGAAACTCCAAAGATTGATTGTTAGTGAGGAATCTCAGCCCCACTGAGTGAAATAGGTCACCGAGTCTGAGAAGCGAGAAGAAAATTATCCAAAGATATGCATAAATAGAAAGATCCACATACATATCACACACACTTTACACATAGAACTGTCACTCTACCAATAGATTATTGATGGCAATTAATAAAGAGACCTCAAATTAGCCAAGTTACAGAAATCAAAGATTTCAGAATTCTCATCCTTAAGGGGAATGTTTGTAATGCACCTGCTCTTCCCAAGGATCAGGGATCATTGCAGAAGAGAGGGACAGAGAGTAAGAGCCTGAGACAGCGAATGAATATAAGGAAACTCTTCTGGAAACAACATGGCAGATGCACATATAATGAACTTACAGCCCGAGCCCCACAGGCGAGACCAAATCTCAGCATGGAGAAAGGAGGTAGACGTGAAGCCCCACCTAAGACTGTGGAACTATTCCTAACTGAAATTTTACTCACTTTGGATCCTAGCTGTCGGCCCCTTCCCTGTCCTTTCCTAATCCTATCCTCCCTCTTTTCCTCCCATGCTCCTCCCCCAGTCCACTGATAGGAAAGGTCCTCTTCCCTTTCCCTCTGACCCTAGCCTATCAGGTCTCTTCAGGACTGGCTACACTGTCTTCCTCTGTGCCCTGGAAAGGCTGCCCCCACCTCCTCAGGGGTAGGTGATCAAAGAGCCAGCCACTGAGTTCATGTCAGAGACAGCCCCTGTTCCCCTTACTAGGGACCCACTTGCAGATTGAGTTGCCATGGGCTATATCTGTGCAGGGGTTCTAGGTTATCTCCATGCATGGTCCTTAGCTGGACTATCAGTCTCAGAAAAGACCCCTGGACCAGCATTATTTGGTTCTGCTGCTCTCCTTGTGGAGCACCTGTCCCCTCCTGGTATTTCTATCTCCCCCTACTTTCATAAGATTCCTTGCACTCTGCCCAAAGTTTGCTATGAGTCTCAGCATCTGCTCCGATACCCTACTTGATAAGTGTTTCACTGGTAGGGCCACCCTGCTCCATTGAAAAGCAACTCACCCATGAATATATCGGCAGCACAAATTGAACTTGGGTGAAAATAAAATGATTGGGCAGAGAAGCGTATGAATGTGGGAATGTGGTCAACATTCAAATCATTGCATGAAATTCTCAAAGAACTGTTATATATTATATACATATAAAGTATACTTAAATAAAGAACTAATATGGAAAAGATATGTACAAAACTAGGTTATAAAATTGTCAAGAAATTTGAAAGTTTCAAATTTACAAATAGGTGGAGCTGAAGGTTAAGAGCAGATTAAATAAGAAGTTCCTAGAAGTAATCATTTTATGATGTTTTTAGTGATTCACTGTTTTTCCCAAGATATCTCTAGATCAACAAACAAACCTTTACATTGATTACTGATGTTAGATTTATTTTTCATAGCTATTTATCATGAGATTTTAGAGGCCAATTTAAAATTAATTTAAAAACAAAATATTTTTATTTTCCTCCTAAATAACTATCATTATTCAAAAGTAATATGCACCTGTTGGACACTGTACAGCTTCTCTAATATAGATCCAGACAGGACATGATGATTTAATAATGGCTTTATGCAACACTTGCTCACAAAGGCAAGCACATAATTTTATCAAGATAAACATCATCAAAACAGACAATGTACAGATGTTTATTAAGAAAGTCAGCCATCTTAGCAGATCATTATATATACCATCCTACAAAAGAAATATCCTCAAAACAGACAATGTACAGATGTTTATGAAGAAAGTCAGCCATCTTAGCAGATCATTGTATATATTAAGAAAGTCAGCCATCTTAGCAGATCATTATATATATTAAGAAAGTCAGCCATCTTAGCAGATCATTATATATATATTAAGAAAGTCAGCCATCTTAGCAGATCATTGTATATATGAAGAAAGTCAGCCATCTTAGCAGATCATTGTATACCATCCTACAAAAGAGATCGATTGGTTTTCATATCACTGCAATTTACAGTGGTAGCAGCTAAATTTTGATCGATAGTCGCTAATTTCCAGACAACATAAAGTATCTAGGAATAAAGTTAACAAAATGTAACTTTCTATAGAAGAAGACTGACTATGGAATTTTCCTTTAAAAATTCAGGCAGAAATAGTATATGAGACTTACACTATTTCTGTATATAAAACATTGGTACCATTAAAATAAGATTACTCTCCAAATGATCCATGTTAATATTTTTAAAAGTCAGGCAGCAAATATTTCAAGCTTTACAGGCCATAGGATCACTTATATACTTGTGACTCAGCCTTGCAGCTTGGAATCAGGCATTGAAAGTAGGCAAAGGCTGAATTCCAGCAAAAACTTAATACAAACCAAGTGAAAGAGAGGACAGTCCAGAGTTGGCTTATGGTTAGGTATCTCTCAGATCTGATGAATCAAATGTAATCAATGTTCAGCTATTTTTAATCAAGAGTAAGGTGTGTGTCTGTGTACGTGTGTGTAACTTAAATTAATGATAAAAGCTATACTAGTGACTATGTTAATTATTATACAGAACAAAATATTTTCTGCTTAGAAATAGTAAAATTACATATCATCCCAGAAAGTAAAGTTATTGCTCAGGCATGATGGCACTCTTGTTTAATTCCAGTGCTCAGGAGGCAGAGACTAGTTGATCTCTGTGAGTCTGAAGCCATTCTGGTCTACATAATGAGTTTCAGGCAAGCCAGGACTACACACTGAGACACCCTGTTTCGAAAGAAAGAAGGAGAAATAGATACACAGTCAAAATAAATAAAATAAAGATATTAAGAAACTGGAGTGATAAAGAATATTCAGTTGGAAGGCAAGTAGATCAAGGAGGCTCTATGTCAAAGGTGACACTGGACTTCACAGCAAAAGGGAATAGCTACTCAGTATTTGGTGCTGACCGTACTTTACCAATATAGAAACTGATATAATTTAATCCTACCTTCATCTATGGACAAAATTTAATTCTGTAAGAATTATAGGCACTAAAATATGAAGTACATTTAAAAAATTTAAATTAAAATATGTAAATATGTTTCTTATTGTAGAGTAGAAGTAAATTACTTAGAAAAAATGGTGTCTGTTCTAATTGTCCTTCTGAATGACACCAATATTTGTCTTCAGTAATTTTCTTTGAAGACAGGGAACAACAGTATGGGAACCTACCAAAGATGTCCTCTGAAAGACTCCACTCAGAAAGCAGATGCTAAGACACACAACCAAATTTTTGGTGTAGTGCAGGGAATAATAGGGGAAGAATGGGGGAATAAAAAGACCCTGAGGAGACAGGAGCTCCATAAGAAGACCAACAATGCCAACAAATCAGGGCACCAATTATCAGTCTCTATGCATAGAGAGGACCTAGATGCCCTGCTCAGATGTGGCAGATAAGCAACTCAGTCTCCATGTGGGTTCCCTAGTAAGAGAAGCAAGGGCTGCCTCTGATATGGACTCTGTTTCACCCTCTTTGATCACTTCCACCTGGTTGGGGGGCCTTGCCAGCCCACAAGATGCAGGCAACCCTGGTAAGACTTGATAGGCTGGGGTCAGATGGTAGGGAAGGTGAGCTCCCCCTTTCTGAGGAATAGGGGTGGAGAATAGGGGGGAAGAGTGAGGGAGAGTGGAACTGGGGGATATGAGGGAAGGGATGCAATTGGAATAAACAATGAATAAATTATTAAAAAATTAAAATTAAAAAGAAAATTGGGTAAGTATTAAAGAAAATGCATTGAGTTAGATTAGTGTCAAATCAACTTCTCAGCAAAAACATCTCCATAAGAGCAGAAAGAAACAGAATATGGGTGTAAAACTGTCTAATACATGTAAAATAATAACAAAGGATTGCTATCTGGGAGACTTTAATAACTTCTCACCATGTAAAATTTAAAAATCCCAACATGATTTTGCTTGCTAGAGTCACCTGGAAAGAAGGAAAAACCAATTAAGGAACATTTTCCATATGATTGGCCTGTAGGCATATCTGTGGGGCATTTCCTAATTGCTAATTAACGTGGGAGGGAGCGGCCTACTGTGAGCAGTGCCTTCCAGACAGGTGGACCACAGACAATCTAAGAAATGGCGAGCAAGCCAGAGGAAGGCAGCCAGTGAGCAGCACCCTGCCTTGGATTGCTCTTCAGTTCATGCCTTTGTTTTCTTGCCATGTGTTCCTGCCTTAGTTTTTCTGAATAATGTACCATAAGCCAAATAAACCCTTTCTTTTCCAAGCTGATTCTGATTAGTGTTTTTAAAATGGCAGGAGAGAGCTAAATAGGACAAGAATGTGTAAAGTATTTGAATAGGTGTTTTGTAAACTAGATACAATTGGTACTACTATTGGAAATGTTACTGTCAATTACTATATGGGAAAGGAAAATTAAACAAGCAGAGCATTCTTTTACAACACAGATCCTATTTGTCAAAGGCAAAATTCAAAGAACTGGTAGAAATATTTTGCTGTTAGATTCAAATTATTATTTGCTGTGAAATTAATCACTAAAGTTGAATGTGTTCTTCCACTATGATCCAGAAATTTCATTAGTTAGTAAATAGAGACATAACTGTGTCTACACTAGTCGTACATTTAAAATCTGTTTATTACAGCACTGTTTACAAAAGCAGAATGCTCTGAAGTGAGCTAATGGAGTATCCATTCCACAGATAAAGAGGAAGCTATCCATACCACGCAATTCTTTATAGCACTGTAGAGAAGATAATTAAAATTTTCATTTTGATATGAAGGCTATTAAAAGCATATCAGTGAAAGAACACAGTAAATCCTAAAACTACCAGGTGATACCTTTTATCTTATGTATTTAGATAGTCCATGTGAAAAACAATGAATTTTTAACAACATATCAATATATGTTAAAACTCTTTCCATAAGTTCTGAGCCAAAAGAAGGGAAATGGGTAAAGAAATATTAAAGAGAGTTTTATAGGTTCATTGTTCAATTTTTTTAAATTCTTACTTACGCTCTGTTTCTTGAATGCAATCAAATAATAAACCATGATGCAAACTAAACTACAAATAAATTAAATTTAGACAAAGTATATCAGTGCATAATTTAGTTATAGAATCCAAAAAACATTAGTTATAATAGATTTATAAAAAGATTTTATAAGTTGTTCCCCTATAATAGAGAGATAATACCCCAAATATATATCCCATGTTAATTAATAAAACCTCATCAGCAGAAATGGCTTAACTTTTTGAGATTTGGCTACTGGGGACCCATATAGCCCCAAACATGATAGGCTATTGCCATCACTCTTAGTTGCCCTCCAGAACTTAATGATGAGCCCCTAGACATCTGTTCCAGAACTTAATAATGAAGACACCTGTTTCTGAATCATAAAACTTGGGGAAATTAAGTGATACTGACTATGAAGCTTCCTGTCTACTAATCTTTGATGCTCGAAGGTCCTACACATACTACTGGAAGAGAAACTCAATCATCAATCTTATCCACCTGTGACCTCTATAGGCTATAATGATGGCAATCCTGGCATGATATTATTAGTGACACCATCAGGAATGAATGTCCTGGGACTAACTAATCATGTTTTGATAGGATTTAAGGCCTGATTCACAAGATGAAACTCAAGCCTGGCACCATTAACAAGGCCAAGAATCTGTGGCAAGATAGGTTAAATAGCCTTAATGGATAACATAATACTATTTTTCTAATAAGTGGACAAAGCATTAAAATTACCTCAAATGATGACTTACGCTTATTCTAAAAGAATACTGCATTTCTCAACCTTCCTCAGAAAGTTCTTCTTTCACTAGAATGAAACTACCACCTGAGACCCACAGTCAACATGAAGAGCATACAAGACTATTGAACCTAACGCTCAACCTTAAATTGAACAAGTATATCACATATCTTCCCAAGATTCAGAGATTGTCATAAAATATTCAGCATGGGGGGGGCAAAGAAAAGATTAGAAGAGCTAGAGGTGATGACTGATTACTAAAAGTAACTGTTTTTCAGATGCAACAGGCCAGATGACCATAAACTCATAGTAGTCATGACAGTAGGTGCAAGACCTCTACAACTCAAGCCAGGCAAAATGTTATCATGATGGGTGGGAGGCAGACATGAAGTTCCACCTACAGTTGAGGACTTACTGGCATTTGGCATCTTCTGGAAAAGAGAAATTCCATTTTCTGTAAGTTACTCCCAAGTGACAGGTAAATGTTCTCTTCCTTCCTTTGTGCTTCACTGTTGGCCTGCCCGATTTATGGAGGGAGGAATACATGAGAAATCAACTGGAAATTAACTGTCTCCACAGAGTAAGGATGCTTATAAAAAATGGGTGAGAAGTTATTAATAGCTGATGAGCACTTTGGTAGGTCAACCATACACAAAACTATTGAATAAAGCAAATTGGATTCAATGTTTCTTGTTTTATTTTTAACAAGAGATGAAGTAGGATAGGTATGGAAGTACAAGTTATTATGGAAGAGATAATTACATTTCCTTTATCCTTTTCCATATTTATTACCCTCTCCCCATCTCCTCAGGGAAAATCTTCATGTTGTTTTTCTCCCCTCAATAACGAAAGATATCCAATATGATTTTCTGGCAGAAAATAAAAGGTAAAAACTCATTCAATTTTTTAAAAGAAAAAAATAGGGAAGTACATATATGTATATATGATCTGTTACATATACATATTATAATTACAAAGTATTGATAAATATATAAGCAATAATAAATGTAAGCCATGGAGTAGACAGAGATTCCTATGGAAGCAGCGTTTTATAATTTGTAACTTTTGTAGTGCTAGGAGGTGCTACACAGGCTGTGGGCAGAGTAAAGGCATCAGTGATCTTACCGAGAGTTGGACACGAGGTGTTATGATACTGACAGGCCAGATGTTCCCACTGTTTCAACAGTGGCAAGATTGTTTATGGAAGTAGCCAATAGCTCTCTCCATTGGAATTATAGTCTGATTCACAGGAGGCAGTTTATGGTTTGTGCTGAAAACATGGCTGAAACCCAAAACTGGAGAAGTCATAGACCCAAAGATAAATACTATAGATGCCACCTTGATAAATGTTCAAGTGGCCAAACTGCCTTCTGATAGTTATGTTTATCTTCATAGTTTTGTGCTTTTCTCAATCTTGGTCAAAAAATTTCTTGTTGCAGTGTGCAGGGGCTTCTGCAGACACACGTCTTTAAAGTGCTGAGAGTAAAGGGCTGTGAGTGCTCAGCTGTAGATCGCATGTCTGTTACAGCTCTTCCCCAAGCCAAGCTCAAGCTATACCTGGGAACAGGACATGGAAGGAGGGTCCGAGCTGGGAAATGTGGAGGAGCGCTGGAAAGTGCTGTCTTCCGGACATAACATAGCTAGTGTACACACACTCACAGCCCTGTGGCTACATGCACAAGGCCCACATGGTCAAGCCAGTTAAAACATTCAGCATGGGGGGCAGCCAAGACTCACCTCTAACTGAGCTGTTGCTGCTGGAGAAAGGTGTGCCACTTTCCTTTCGGGTTTAGCTACTAGTAGGTTGCCTCTGGTACAGTAGCTAACTCTTCTACACTCACATGGTGAGTGTGAACTGGAATCAGTAGGCTATGAAAAAAAAAGAAGCAAAGTTGGGAGGGAACTGTGTTGGTGAGGGGCCCTTGATTAGCTAGAGGAAGTAGGAGTTGATAGAACTAAGATACACTATATCCCTATATGAAACTTTCACAGAATAGTAAAGAAAATAAATAACATTAGTTTATGAACCTAAGAAAACAAGCAAAAATATTGTTCAAGTATTTGAAGCAGATTCATACATGATTTGTTCACAAAGTGATAGAAGGAGGAGGGAGATGCAATACAAACTGAGAAACAACGTTTGCAGCACGTGTTCTTCTCAGTCATCATTTATAAAGCCATCAGCATAAAAAGACTGTGTTCAATTAGTCAGAAAAGGGCCTTGTGCTCCTCAGAGGAAAATGGCTGAAGGAAAATAATAATAAGCAGCTTGCAATTAGACACAGATGGCTTCCAAACGTGAACATGTGTGCACATAGTCACAATTAAAGAAATGCATACCACGCTGGCATAGCGTGCTGACTCCTACCTTTCAGCCTGTATATTTTCAAGTTTTGAATCTCATTAGAACAAGGAGAGAGGCAGGCCTCCGCTGCTCGCCTGGTTGTTGTTTCAAGAAGCAAAAGTGACTTGAAGATAGAGTAGAAAACGCTACTGAGCTGCTAAGCGCGCATCTTCTTCACATCAGTTTTTGTTTACTCCTTTGCATCAGATTTTGTTTACATATAGGCACACATACTCAAATAAATTCTGAGCGTTCTTCCTTGAAATGTCATTGGAACACTTAAAACAAAAGAGGAAGCAGACACATCCAGACTGACATACAGTGGTAACAAATTTTATGCAAAATAATGAGGAAAGTATTATGCAAAAATTTAAACCCTCTCTCCATTCACTGTCTTGTGATATTTATTTTTTTATTCACTTTATTTCCTTGTTGTAGCCCTTTTCTTCTTCCTTCCAAGTCCCTTTCTCCCTCCCCCCTCCTCTTTTCCTCAGAAAAGGGGAGTTTCTTTTCCTATCCACTACAGCTCATCAGGTTTCATCAGGACTGAGCATGTCCTCTTCCCGTGTAGACTGGCAAGAATCTATGCAAAAGCAAAGTGGAAACTAATGCACGCTAGTACTATATTTTAATAATGCACATGCACAAATAGTTCTGGAAGATTATATATGTCACATAATCTAATCTGTTAGTGGGGTTTGCCCCTAGGAATGACATATATCTAGAATAAAATCTTACTTTCAAATTTACATATTTTCATGCTTTGTGAAAATTTTAGCATGTCTTTCGATGAGTTTTCAATGAAATAAGATGCATAAAATTGTGTAATTAACCATATAAGCCATCATGCAAATAGATTTTGTATGTTAGAATTAATTTTGATGGGTTAGTCTCACAAAAAATGTTCAAGAACATACCAGAAGAACACAAACCTTCTAAGGATAGTAAGGCTTTCACAACTTTTTTCTATTTTCTTTTGTTTGATAAGCAAAATCAGTTCTTTACAGTGATGCTTTCTGGCAGCTAACTGAATGCACAGGTACTTTTATCATAACAGACCAATAATTCTCAAGCCTTTACAAACATGAGAGCAGGCCAAATGATGAGTCAGCGTGCCTGCAGGTGGCTGGATCCTCCATGGCTGGTACTCCTGTGAGGCTGTGGCTGCTTACCCACTCAACACGTTTTGAATAGCAAAGAAATTTTCATTCAGGAGAGCAAAACTGAATTCTGTTCTGCAGCATGCCCTCAATCTTCTTTGCTTTTCTCCATGGGTAAGAAATGGTTGCAATCTCCAGTGAGAAAGCACTCACTATTAGCAACAATGGACAGCAGATTGGAACTCCCCAAATTGAGTTTTCACCTCTACTTTGTCACATGGTGATATTGTTTGAAGCTGAATTATTTATTTTCTTTTCTTTGCTAGAAAGGTAGTATGGCTTCTCCACATCTGGATTATAACATACAACAAGCCATCAGTCATTTAAATAGCCAAAGATGCTACTGAAGAATAGAATTCCATTCACACAGCAGAAGAGAAAAAAGCAAGGGGAAATTTTTGATTGGGACCTGGCCCTGAGTGAGCGAGACAGTGATCAGAGGGCTACAGTCTACATGCTGCAAGGTTTCTGTTCCCAATGTCTGACCTCTTGAGCAAAAACCACATTCTGTATTATTATATGAGGAGATTTTATCAGATTCCATCCAGAGACATAGATAAGTCCCATTTGACTTCAAAACTCTGGAGTGTAGTGCCTTTTTTGTGATCTCATCAATGGCCTTGACATTGGAGTTTATGAAGGAGCAGGTCAGATCTATGGAAATCGGGGCAGCTGCAGTCTCCTTTATGTCTTCAAGATTATCCATGGTTTCTCATCAGAAAAAAGTAAATATACCTTTATTGTTCAAATAAAACTTTTAGAACTTGAAACAGGAAGTTAGAAATATGCTTCAAAACACATAAAATTTGTTACAGAGTTGGTTGTTATAACAATTTTTATGAGAAAAATGGCAACAAAGCTAATGGTCAATAAAGGGGTTTCAACTGAGATAATTATGGCGGCAAAGTGTTTAGAAATCATTGAAAACTGTGGTTCCAGAGGAGATATGTGTGTATTTATGAATGCACGCATAGAATCTGTCTAACTATCACCTTCTATCTGTCTGTCTGTCTGTCTGACTGCCTGCCTATCTAACACTTTCTATCATCTATCTGTTATGATTATTCCAGTGTAATGAATTATAGGGCATCATTTTTCTTTCTTTCCATTGTGTAATATGGAAATTTATTCCTACTCCAGTGGAAAAAGTATAAAATATAGATATTTTGACCAATGTTTGGGAGCAGAGTAGAGAGATGATATCTTTAGGTGGAAGTAAGTGAATTTGTTCGGACTAAGATCTCGGTTGGAGGAATTCCCAATGATCTTCCTTTGTGCACGGAAGGTAAATACAGAATACTGCAATGTCATGTCAACTCCTGTCATAAGCTATAAAAATATAATGTACTCCACAAAGACAATAACCATTCCAAACTAATGGTGTGCTAAATACTGCTTTTGGAAAGGGGATGATAATTTTGCCCTGAGAGTGAAGCCAATGAACTCAATCCAACTTTATTTATGCTTCGCTGTGTTTAGAATTGTTCCTTCTGCCTCTGATGTTCCAGGGCCTCTCTGATATTTATGTGCTTTAAATCTTCCCCCAAGCTGTTTGGCTTTTAGGGTCTGGCAGTCTCAGTCTCCCTTGTTCTTTCTAAAAGCTTTAGGAAGTTGCTGTTTCTGCAGTTTTGTTTGAATCAGAACATCTTTTCCTTTCTGGATGAAAAAAATACAGTCTGGTGGTAACAAATTGGTGAGTTCAAATGACGACAACAGGGCTGGGAAATGGGCAACTGGGTTAGAAAATACTATGAAATCAACATGAAGTTGCTGTGGGTTGAACTATGTCAGCCTAAAAACATGCGGAAGTCTGAAATTCTCCTTGTCATGGATGTGACTTTATTTTACTGATGAAGTCAAGATAAGGTAATGCTAGCGGAGAAGTTCAATACAGCTGGTGTCTTTAACACCTGGGAGGTGCACATGGGACGCTATGGACTCACAGTGAGTAAAGAGGCAGAGACAGGAACAATATGATCATGTCCTAAAGAAGGCCAATGACGGACAGTACCACCAGAGTTTGGGAAATAGCAAGTACTCTGTCTCCATGCTAAAAGAGAGCATGGTCCTATCAACCGTTGTATTTAGGTCTTGTGCAACAAAGAGTTGTGAGCGAATAAATTTATGTTTTTTAAATGGCCATTTGTACTTTTTTGTTATAGTATCTCTATGAAATAATGTGAGGCTGATAAATACACTAAGTAATGGTAGAACATGGCCCCAGATTTGAGTCTAGTGTTTGCTGGCTTCTCTTCTCTCTAATAATCTCAAGCGGTGAAAATTTTCACTTTTGTTTATGACCAGAAATAGTGTGGCTCAGTTAGGCTAAGAAAATATTCCCAAAGGCCATGTTAACAGGCTGAAAGATTTGAGCCCAGCCTGTTTAACAACAAAGCCTGATGCTTCAAAATGCTTTCCCTGGCCACAGATAATGAAAAAAAGAAAATAGAACCCATTCATGATGATTGCAGGGAGTCTATGGGGAATGGCAGGTTAAAAACTGAATGATGAAGAACGTTTGGACTGAATGATATATGCACAAGGGCTTGAGAAAGGGAAGGAAAAAGTTGGGAGGATGTGGGCTGCAGGTCAAAGAATTATGGGGACAGAGGGTTATAACTTAGGCATATTCTCTCAGATTTGATCACTTGTTGCCCTTACAGTCTCTCACAAGACACTGTTACAGGCAGGTTATTTCCCTTTCTTTTATTAAAGTCATAAAAGACACAGAAAAAGTTTCAGTGAAAATGAGAGTCATATTTATTGTTAAGCATAACAGACTGTCATCAGGATGGGCTTTAGAGACAGGAGCCTGCTTTAAGGAAGTGTGAAATTTTCTTCAAGTATTTCCTCCCAGTTATTTTCCGTGTTTCTTCCATGGGCCTTTAGCTGTGCATCGCTCTCTCTGACAAGGTGGTTGGATCTGCCACTTCTGTCCACCTGCTCTCCTTTGTCTTCTGATAAGGTCCCCTATCTTGGGGGAGAAGCAAGGATATGGCTGCAGTGTGGTTGCCTCTCTTGGCATGAGTTTTCAAACAGCTGCTTGGTGGTCAACTAATTTGTTTCCACTAATCGAGCTGCTTTGATGCCCCCTCCACCTCCAGTTGGTGGGATAAGAGTAGGAACATGTAAGCTTACAGCAGACAAGGGGTTATGGAAATATATCTTCTTTTATTTACTTTCCCTCTGTGAGATCCACATTTTCAGTCCATGTCTCAAAGTACCTAGCAAATGAAATCTAGTCCCATTCAGAAAATGCAGGAGCAGCCAGGTTTTCCTCTGCGTTCTCTGCTACAGGCAGAGTTTCTGGGACTTTGAGAGTGGGAATCTAAGACTACTTATGCCACTATAAAAGAGTATCACACACTGAATCATTTATAATTAATTGATACTTATATTTCACAATTTAAGATGCTTAAACATTCAAGATCAGTTCTCAACATCTTATGAGGACTATTTTTTCTTTATTAATTACACTTTATTCACTTTGTATCCCCCCTGTGGTTCCCTCCCTCCTCCCATCCCAATCCCTCCCTTCCTCCACCCTCTGCATGCATTCCCCTCCCCAAGTCCACTGACAGAGGAGGTCTTCTTTTCCTTCCTTCTGATCCTGGTCAATTAGGTCTCATCAGGAGTGGCTGCATTATCTTCTTCTGTGGCCTGGTAATGCTGTTTCCTCCTCAGGAGAAGGTAATTAAAGAGCAGGCCAATCAGTTCATGTCAGAGACAGTCCCTGTTCCTATTACAGTGGAACCCACTTGGATACTGAACTGCCATGGGCTACATCTGTGCAAGGGTCTTAGGTTATCTCCATGCATAGTCTTTGGTTGGAGTATCAGTCTCAGGAAAGACCCCTGTGCTCAGATTTTTTGGTTCTGTTGCTCTCCTTGTGGAGTTCCTGTCCTCTCCAGATCTTACTGTTTCCCACTTCTTTCCTAAGATTCCCTGCACTCTACCCAAAGGTTGCCCATGAGTCTCAGCATCTGCATTGATAGTCTGCAGGACAGAGCCTTTCAGAGGTCCTCTGTGTCAGGCTCCTGACTTGTTCCCTCTTTTCTCCTTCTTCTGATGTCCATATGAGGACTATTCTTGTCTTCCAACTGACACTATGAACTCCAAGTCCCCCAGAGGGGAGGGCTGCTGTGTCCTCACATGGAAGAAGATAGGAGGATAAAAAATCCCTCTGTTTCTCCCCCTTTAGTTTATTAGTCTGTTCAGGAGAGGAGGAAGGATCTGCCATTACCTACACTCTACCCACAGTGCCTCCTTCTCAACCCAGCTGCATCGGATACTGATTTTCAATGCACGAATTCTGATGGCTATCTCCAGACTACAGCAGGACTGCTCCAGAAAGCCATTCACCAATCCCACTGCCCAGGGAGTATCGGGTACCTTGGCTCAATTCCCACCAGCTGGCCACTCTTTCAGACTGCAAGTCACCACTAGCCTTGGCCAGCGCTATAATCACATCATGTTCACCCTGTGCATTTTCATCCCTCAAGATGATGCTACGTTTTAGCCTTCTTGCCTCATTCTTATCTGGCCCAGTACAAAAATGAAAATCCAGCATTTCTTGTTCACAAAACAGGAAAAAGTCCTTTTAGAGTATCTCCAACTATCTTTCTGTCTCTCTCTGTATTTCTGCTCTCTATGTCTCTGTCTGTCTGTCTACCTCCATACTCTTATTATTAACTATAATTTTTAGTATTGTTCTTAAGTAAGAAAATCAAAATTTGAATTTTTGTAATACATTTTTATTATATATCTTAAACTGTGCAATTAAATTTTAAAATGAAGATATAGCAGCATTTAACTTCTCTGGAGGAATACTCTACTTAAGTTACATATTTTCATACACTTGTTTTTTGTAGGATAATTGAAATACTAAATGAACTTAGTGAACTTAGTTTTCATTATACTTCTTGATGTGGGTACACTGACTCCACACTGTGTTTTCTGGTTTTCTCATATGCAAGAAAGGAGGAATAAAAGAGCATCTGTAGATTGCAGTACTGTTTTCTTCCTACACTAGCATGAAGGATACGGTAGGGACCTTGGTTATTTATGCTTCTTCCAGTACTGCTTCTTTCTGAGGTTCACAGCAGTTTCCAGCTACAACAGAAGTTGTGGTGCCATGGGGCATCTAAGTGTTTCTCAGATTTATTCTGTATCATGACCAACTTCCTGTCTTCACTGTGATTCTGATCTCAAAGAAAAATAGCACAAGCAAACTGAACAAAGAAGATCCAGTGGACACGTGTTCTCTATAACTCGGCATGCCTGTCATCCTACCTTGCTTCACCTACAAAATGCACAACCAAGCTTCACAATTGTGAAGAATCTTGAGACTTATTTGACGAGAAGACTTCCAAGCTGGTAGCTAAACCTTGGCATGCAGCTCCCATAGCCCTGAGGCTCTTTATTCCTTACCTCTGTGTGTGGTCAGCTCTTCCAACATCTTGCTGGACCATCATAAATCTCTTGTAGTGAATTACCTGCTATGTGTCTACTTCCTGCTTAGACCCTGACTGATGCAAAGAGATGAACATGCAGTTAGTGAGCAAATTGCGTTGAGCCTTATTGAGAAGAATTACAGCAAAAAGAAGATCTTGACTTCACTAGTCTAGTAGGGAGGAAAAAACAAGTGGAAATGTGTATATGAAAAACTAGTCAAACCAGAACATTAACCTTTCTCTATGATAAACAGTTCAATCTTATAGAATACTTCTTTCTCTGGGCAATTCATGGTTTCTGCTGAGGCAAAGCGGGTGTTTCTCTGTAACTCTTCTCACCTCTTTGGTCTCAGTCTCACTCCATCAATGCACAGATTAGACTGCAATTCCCACACCCTTTTCAACAAACCATTACCTGCAGGGGGAAAGGCTTAGGATTGTGAAGAAGAAAAATAAAGAGAAACAGCAAATTTATCCTTAAATTATTCTTCAAATACATTATTTACTTGCTCACACTGAAGACTGGATTAGAATAGTGATTGCTAGAATAATGATTTTCTATTCACAAATTCAAGACATATTTCTGGGAGTTCTGCTGGGTCCCCAAGAGTGAACACAACCATATCTGGGCTTTAATACAGCTTTTGTCCTATTGTAGGAAAGGGAGGTTAGGAAATTAAAAACAATAGTTTTACAAGTGTGTGACAGTTATGATAATGTGAAAGGGAGAGGTTTTATGAACTATAAGTGGCTGCCACTTGAGGACAATTAGAGAAACCTGCTAATTAAGGATTTTAATTTAATTTATTTATTTTGTCTTTTCTGACATGTAATCCTCTGACACAAAACTTATTACTGTAACGCCTTCTGGAAGGCGACCGTGAAGTCACTGCGGAACTGTCTGTTCTGACCTGTGCCTAGACGCTCTAAGTGACCCTTGTCCTACAGCAACTCTTCAGCATTACAGCTGTCAAACTCAGAGTGCTATTTACTGGGTTATGAGTATCTTTTAAAACCTGTATTCATTTTTTGAGAATTTCACACAAAGCGTTTTGAGCATATCCACTCGCTCTTCCACCAACCTTCTAATAACCGCCCCCTAAGTCACCCCATCCATTCCCATTCAACTTTGTGTTTTCTCTCCATCCACCTTGCATTGAGTCTAGTTTGTGTTGCTCAACTACTCTTGGGAATGCGGGTTCCCCTAGTCAGTGGTTAACCTACGAAGGATCATATCTTTAAATAAAGGTCTCTCTAAGCAGTTACCAAATGGTAATTCTACTCAGCAATGGTGAGTTGTCCTGTCCACCACATTATGATTCCTATGTGTAAAGTAATACATAATTTTGAAACGACTTGTTTTAACCTCATAAAGCTAGAAGCTCTTTCATAGGCTATCAAAAGTAACTCTATTCCAAATATATGGGATCCATTCAGTAACCCGAGCTTCCTAGGTATTGTGAAGCTATATGTTCTGAGCTGAAACATTCCTTCCTGGAGAGAAGAGGGAAGCTCAAAGGATTCTGGAAGTAAATGATACTTACAAGGCTGTAGAAGTTAAAAAGATTTACAAAGTTCCTTCCAAAATTATATAAGTACAGGAAAGAAGGAACTTTTTGCACAGCAAAGCTGCTTACAGGTTATACAGGAAACTCAAAGAATGCAAATTTTTGACTGATGCACACCAGTGTAAGCTTCCCATTGATGGAGCTGCCTTCTTCAGTTATCCAAACTCCCAGAAGTAATCCCAATTAACTCATTTGTTCACTAAACTAGGCTTGAGGGCGAATGGTTTCTTTGGTCTGTCATTTGTGTCCTATCTGGAATGAATGAACACTCAGTCACATCTCCTCAAAAAAGTCACATACCATCAGAGAACTTGCTACAATATACAAGATATCAGCCATTCTTTTTGTAATAATTTAAGAAGTTATAATTCAGATTCTGAGTCTATTAAATATTGCAGAAATCACTCTACTTACAGTGCCTCATTTGCCTCTAGGGACAGAACACACAGCTATATATAAGGGTGGAGGAGGGTATGATCTGTTCTGAGTCCTGGGAGGCTGAGAAATGAACACAGGGCTATAGCCACAAGGAGACAAGCAGAGCCTCAGCTCTACCTGGGTAAATCTCCAGAAGACTCTCTCACACCTCTCTGTAGGATGAAGGGAATCTTACATTTAGGCTAGAACAGAATCTGTGTTATCATTGACATAGTATCAAGTTTTATCTCAAAAATAATCATACACACAGTCTCTCTCTCTCTCTCTCTCTCTCTCTCTCTCTCTCTCTCACACACACACACACACACATGCACACACACCTAAAGAAACGATGAAAGCAAAAATTAAAAGTTCAACCAAATCTAAAATCAGCTAAGTCAGGAAAATATGAATCAAGTAAAGTCTATCCTATTTTGATCCCAATGCATTAGAATCTTTATTAAGTTAATATTTACTGTAACCCAAAGGAGAATATAATGTACCATGTCTCAACACTTGTGAGACAGAGCCTCTCAGAAGAGAAAAATTCCTTGGGAAATATTTGTGTAATAGTTGACTGATAAACATCTTAATATTAATAATTTTATTATTAGATAGTCTTAATATTGAGATTATTTTTGTCTGGATTAAGAATTAGTATCTCACATCAATTCTCAGTTGTTGTCATATACTTGCTGTCTATTCTGTGCATTGATCAGCATTAGCCTGGCTTTGTCCTTCACATAGAGAACACAGGGTAAGGCAGCCTTCAAACTTAGAGTTTAGCTGAAACATGGAAAGCTGAGCTGCTCAATGAAGTGAGAAATTGGTTCCAGGTAGGCGGAGAGATGGCACAGTTCTAAAGCTGAAGGAGATGCTATACCATTTCTTGAAGCTGAGGGTTGCCAAGCATAATATTTAAAGTTATTTTTAGCCAACACTATGTCCAGAGGTACGATGAATAATTTTGTCAATTGACAAGATCTAAAATAACTTAGGAATCAGGTCTCTAGGGATGTATTTGGGTGAATTTCTAAATTGGGTTGAGACAGGATGGTTCACCCTAACCGTAGCTGGTACCATTCTGTTGACTAGATACTAAGACAGAATAAACTGGAGAAAACAAACGGAGCGCCGGAACTGGTCTTTTTCTGCTTCCTGACTGTAGATCCAACATGACCAGTCTCCTCAAGCTTCTGTCATTATGGCTTCCCCATCATGATAGACTCTACACCCCCTAACTACCATGCAAAATAAATGCTTCCCTCTTTAAATTGTTGGTGTTATGTGTTATGATCACATCAGAGAGAAAAGTAATTAAATCCAAGAGAACATGGACACATTTCTCCTATCTCAAACTCCCTGAAGGATGATTGACATCCACAACGAGTAGCCCCCTTTCTTCTTCACAAAACCTGTCTCACACTTTGTAGCTATATATCTTTATTAATGATTGACTTACTGTTACTGGCTTATATTGACATATGCACGTTACCCTTCTTAGTATTTTGTCAACATTTTCTTTTTGTTACCCACTCAAAATTTTCTGTGAAGAACACCTTCCCATTTGGTGTCAATGTCAGCCCATATTCTTTAAGTGAGTCATTCTTTGATTCGCCTTCAAAATATCTGACTGCTGCTGACTTGTTTGGAAAGTAAATCCAGATTATAAGGGAATAAGGAAAAGGTATAGAAAAAATAGACTACAGACAGTTTAGCACAAAGTTTGTTTCTACAGTAGGCAAGTAGACAGAAGCCTTCCAGGAAATCAGAATGTACTTTATAATAGTCCATCTGAATCTAGGGGTGAGGCTACCATCCACGAATGGGATACCCCAAATCATTCATCCTGTAGTCATCCTGGCTTCAATTAAACTCAAGCTTAGAAATCTCCCATAGCTTTGTTGAAAGCCTTGATACTCCTAAGCAGACATGGCCTTTGTTTCCAGGCTTGAATCCCAAACCACTTACAAAACTGGCTAGATATTACACTGTTGAGCTATGCTATACATCATTTAAAATCTTATGTCTCAATGGCAGTCAATAAGAGGTAACAAAATTTTTCTACAGAGATTAGTTTTTTAACGCTTAAAAACCCCAAAATGTATAGTGTGGGGCACTGTAATCCATTTGGGAAGATGTGAAATGTACAGCCCTGTGGACAGGAGCCTGAACAGGAAGAAAGGGAGATGGGTCCCTCAGGTGTCACTGCCTGAAGTCAGTCAGACTGACAGCATGAAATTAACAACCTACCCCATTCCTCCTGTATTAAGATAGTTTTACATTTTTATTAATTATAGTTTATTCACTTTGTATCCCAACAATAGCCCTCTCCCTCATCCCCTTCCAATCCCACTCTCTTCTCCCAATCTTTCCTTCTTCTACACCCTTGCCCCTCCCCCAGTCCACTGATAGGGGAGGTCCTCCTCCCCTTCCATCTGATCCTAGTCTATCAGGTATCTTCAGGACTGGCTGCATTGTCTTCCTCTGTGGCCTGGTAAGGCTGCTCCCCCCTCAGGGGGAGGTGATCAAAGAGCAGGCCACTGAGTTCAATGACAATTTTTTCATTTATAATTTTTATTAATATATAAGCCATAACATGCAGTAAAAATGATGATGGTAGTTGTACTGATTTTGTTTTATACATTAACCCATAGGTTTTTAAATTTTATTTTTTTTAAAAAAGTGAGATTCTCAAGGTCTATAAAGAATTGTGTTAGTATTTTGATGGGAATTGCAACTGAATCCGTAGATTGCTTTTGGTAAGATGGCCATTTTCCCTATGTTAATCTTACCAGTCAATGAACATGGGAGATCTTTCCATCTTCTGATATCTTCTTCAATTTCTTGAAGTTTTTTTTTTTTTTTTTTTTTTTTTTTTTTTTTTTTTTTTTTTTTTTTCTACAAGCAGGTCTTTTGCTTGCATGGTTAGAGTCACATCAAGGTACTTTATGTTATTTGTGGCTATTGTGAAGGGTGTAATTTCCCTAATTTCTTTCTGAGCCCTTATGTCTTTCATATACAGGAGGGCTACTGATTTTTTGAGTTAATTTTGTATACAGCTACTTTGCTGAAGGTGTTTATCAGCTGAGAGAGTTCTCTGATTGAATTTTAGGGTTCACTCATGTATACTATCATATCATCTGAAAATATTGATACTTTGACTTCTAGGCATATATCCAAAATATGCTCAAGTATACAACAAGTACATTTTCTCAACCTTGTTCATAGCAGATTTATTCATAATAGCCAGATTCTGGAAACAACCCAGATATCCCTCAATGGAGGAATGGATACAGAAATTGTGGTACATTTTCAAAATGGAATGTTACTCATCAATTAAAAACAAGGAAACTTGCAGGCAAATAAATGGTGGGAACTAGAAAAGATCATCCTGAGTGACATATCCCAGAAGCAGAAAGACACACATGGTATATACTTACTGATAAGTGGATATTAGACATATACTATAGGATAAACATACTAAAATCTGTACATGTAAAGAAGCTAAGCAAGGACAAGGAACCTGGATAAGATGATTAATCCTCACTCAGAAAGGCAAAGGAGATAGACATCAGAATACAGAGAAAACAGGGAACAGGACAGGAGCCTACCACAGAGGGCCTCTGAAAGATTCTACCCAGCAGGGTATCAAAGCAGATGCTGAGACTCATAGTCAAACTTTGGGCAGAGTGCAGGGAATCTTATGAAAGAACAGGGAGATAGAAAGACCTAGAAGGGACAGGAGACCCACAAGTAGTGCAACAGAACCAAGAAATCTGGGCTCAGGGATCAGAGACTGATACTTCAACCAAGGACCATACATGGAGATAAGCTAGAACCTCTGCACAGATGTAGTCCATGACAGCTCAGTATCCAAATGGGTGCCCTATTAATGGGAACAGCGACTGTCTCTGACATGAACTCAGTGGCTGTCTCTTTGATCACCTCCCCCTGAGAGAGGAAGACAATGCAGCCAGTCCTGATGAGACCTGATAGTCCCAGGGTAGGATGGAAGGGGAGAAGGACCTCCCCTATCAGTGGACTTGGAGAGGGTTGTGGGATGAGATGAGGGGTAGGCTACACCTGGGATACAAAGTGAATAAACTGCAATTAACATAAGAAAAGAAAAAGAAAAAAATAAGTGAGATTCTCAATGGAAAAATCTTAGATTTGATGTTCTTTAGAATGTCAGTGGAGACAAGAGACCAGCAGCACCTGTATTACTGCTTGGGAGGATGCTAAGAGGACACAATTTCAGGTCTGCCCCCGAACCTTGGTGGTGTGTAGAGTAACACACCTTCCCAGGCATTCTTACAGGCGTTATGCTTTAGAACCACACCCTGCGGATACCAGGGTCTTTTCCATGTACCAACAATGCGGGCAAAGGATTTCAAAAAGCATCAACTTCCAAAACAAAATAAAGTAGCGAATGAAATTTTAAATGTAATATTCTCTTTTGAGTAATGATCTCTCATGACATACACAATATGTCAAGATGCCATCAATCACAAAACACTAGGAATTCCAGGGTGACCTAAAGGAGTACTGCAGAAGCAACTACCATTTATTTTTCATTTTCCCTCATTAAAATTTTAGATTTATCTCCACAACTCTGCCTTATTACAATAACTGAAGACAAGAGGTTTAGACTTTCCTTTTTGGCTTTTATGTTTTCTGAACCAAAGCAGGTATCAGACAATTATAGTGGATATATTTATTTTTTTCTTTTCACCTGTGGCAAGGATGTTTGATGAAATTTTATTTATGTCTGTTTAGCTCTTTGGATCTGCTAATACTGCTAAATATACTCAACTTATAAACTCTGCTTAAAAAAATGACTATTTTTGTTTCCAGATTTTGTTTCTAGAAAGAAACTATATACTGAAAAATATTTACCTCCAAATCAAAAGTTGGAAAATAAAACTTGGCTTATTAGTCAGGTTTATGGATGTATGACATCTCCTTAATTTGGTAGCAATTGGGCAAAGACCATTGCTCAGTAACAAAAGCAATTATGAACTTTTAAAAATAGAGATTTGTCACTCTGTGTGTAAATCATACTGCACTTAGTGAATTGTCTATAAACAGATGCTCAGTAGGAACCTTTAACTCCCAATTGATAACTGCACACTCTATCCTCCAGAGAGGGGGAGGGTAGCCTCCAGTTGAAGAAAATAGTAGATATCTTGAAACTATTTAAATAATGCTTCTTTGAAATGTGCAAAAAGAACTTTTTGTAGATTTAGAGTAAGATCCTAATTCCTAGATGAATAATAATATCGTGACATTTTAAACTAATTGCTTGAATTCTTAGATAATCTTTTCTATAGTCATTGTATTGTAAAAGGTCATCAGTTCCCAGGTGGTCAAAACAGAATGCCAAAACTAACAAGTCCCTTCTCCCCTTTCCTTCACACTATAATTCCCAGAGTCCCTTGTAGTTAGGCAAATCCATGTGCTCTAACCTACAAGTTGGGGTGGAAGTGTCCCTGATAACAAGACCCCGGTCTTCCATGCCTTTGTCCACGGATGAATTCCCTTGCACAGAGGATATCTCCCTCTGTTAGTGAGCATTTGATAGTGCATATGAAGTTTTACCATAACAGAGCTCTGCCCATTATTTACATGTTGGTTATGAGTATTTGCACAGCAATGAGTATACTTGGAATAGAAAATTCATGGCTAAGACTCACCAACCTAAATATGTTTCTTACTTCACCTTCTAAAACTTCCTCCCCTCCAGGCTAGTGGTTAAAACTAATAGATGGAAATGCCCTGGACCCTGCATGACTGGTAGAATATATCTTCTCTCCACTGATTAGATGGTAGTAAAAACAAGAAATAAGTCTCAGTGTGTTTAAACAGGGCATGAGAGATGAGGTCAGAAGTCGATGCAAGTTTTTGGTCCAGCACTTGGATTAGCCTATCCATTGCCAATTGTTACCCTCTTACACACACACACACACACACACACACACACACACACACACACATACACTCACACACACATGCGCACGCATGCACACACACTCTCTCTCATACACACAGCTCTAATGACGATAGTGCTGTAAAAGTGACCCCTGAGTCCTCTCAGGCTCTCACACACTACAGTAGTGGTGCAGAGCCCATCGGCCCTTGTCTAAGTTGGTTTATGGGTAACTGAAAGACAACACTATCCTGTAGTGTTCCACAGATGCTAACTCTACAGGACCCGCATCGGTACCACAGGAAAGTTGGAGAAAGGATACTGATAATTGCACAGAGGAGCTGTTTCATCATTTCTACTCCATTGTTGGCACTATCACCTCTGAATAGGAGACTTTAAAGTGTGACCTAATGATTAATACTGAAACCATAAGGTTTTATAAAATAATGTTTGTAGGTTTGGAAAAGACTCAACCACAAATGTGGGTCTAAACTCACCCACATACAATGGAGAGACACATTATTGTCTCATCAGCTCTTGCAAAGGCTGTATTTTTTCCCAAGCCTTTTATTTTCAATTCCCATGGATTCAATTTGCCCCAAGAGCTCTGAAATGCTTAGACTTTATTTTATTATCTTTCCTGTAATACACATCTTTCTTGTATTTTGCTGGTCGTATAACTCTTTTTGGAATGGATCCTAACATCTCTAATGTTACATTTGGAGACTTGGGAAGCAGGCTAGCCATTCTCTCTACATTAATAGGCAGAAAAGTTCTGTCCTCAGGGTAGCTTTCTGATTGCTGACTATAATAACTAGTGTCACTTACACAATAAAAAGTTTTATGTGGGTTTCTTTATTGTCTCCTCCTGGAAAATTATAGTCGTTGCTCATCCGGCAGATGTGTGAGGCCACAGGCTGGGTGCATCTGTTTTCCTTTTACATGGTCACTCTGCTCCCTCCCAGCAGAAAGGCAAATTTCCCTAGTCTGCACTGAGATGAATTACATGATACACACCAGCTTTGCAAATACATTCTTGCCTCTGATTGCTTTTGTCTAACTTGACCTCTGTTCACACAGTGTAGCTCGGAGCTGTAGAGGCTATCCTTTCCTGATGTCTTAAAGGCCAGACTTGAGCAAGCATTTAAATGTAAATAGTTTACGAGAGAGGCAAACACATTGATACGGTTATGGGAATGTGAGACAGGGAAAACACAGTAGCCAGAAAAGTACATGGCACCAATGGTAGGCAACTGTGTTCCCTTTCAAATGGGGTATCTCGAGGCTCAGTATAGAATACGTTCCAGAGTTAACCCACTAACAATGCAGAAAACCCCTTTCCATCAGTCCCACTTGGAAGGATGCTTGCTGGTGACCGGGGTCAGGATTAAAGTGGCTAAAAGTGTCTACAAAGTGAATGCCTTAGTCTGGGGAAACTCCCCTGGCAATGAAACACAGGTGCTGGTTTAGACAACAGACTTCCTGTACAGTGACAGTCAAGGGTAGAGAGAGCATCTGTTTCACCTAGCAGAAAAATCAGTCACCTCAGGACGGTTCCTCAGGTCTGAATTAATAGGCATGGCTTAGATAAATCTGTCCCCTGTGACACCCTGTGTCCTTTCATCTATCCTTCATTCAATGCTGGCTTCATAGGTGAGCACGAAATGTTGGTGCTTAAATAATGTAGCTTTAGAGAGATTCAGAAGGAATCTGTTCCGGCACCTTTCCTTTTCAAGGCCTTTCCACATAAAGCCCCAAGGTTAATCAGACATCTAATTAACTAGAATTATTTCTCCACTTAAATAGTCAGTCCTCTTGGAGCACTAAATGAAGCAAAGGTATCAATGTACCTCTGGTGTGAGTAAACCCTTATGCCTATGGAAAGGTGATGAGAACCATATAACAAGACTGTTTTGATTTTTATATAGTCAGTTTTTCAAAGATTCATATTCTGGCTAATATCCACTTATAAGTGACTACATATCATTTGTGTCTTTCTGCTTCTGGGATACCTCACTCAGGATGATCTTTTCTAGTTCCCACCATTTGCCTGCAAATTTCATGATTTCCTTGTTTTTAATTGTTGAATAGTATTCCTTTGTGTAAATGTACCACATTTTCTGTATCCATTCCTCTGCTGAGGGACATCTGGGTATTTTCTAGATTCTGACTATTACAAATAAAGCTGTTACGGACATGGCTGCGCAATGTCCTCATTGAATGGTTGGGTCTTTTGGGTATATGCCTAGGAGTGGTATTGCTGGATCCTGAGGTAGCGCTCTTCATAATTGTCTGAGGAAGCACCAGACTGATTTAAAACGTGGTTGTACAAGTTTACATTCCCACCAATAATGGAGGAGGGTTCCTCTTTCTCCATATCCTCTCCAGCCCACATAATCCCTTGAGTTTTTGATCTTAGCCATTCTGATAGGTGTGAGGTGAAATCTCAGGGTTGTTTTGATTTGCATCTCCCTGATGACTAAGGATGTTGAGCATTTCTTTAAGTGTTTCTTTACCATTCTATAATCCTCTGTTGAGAATTCTGTTTAGCTCCATACCCCATTTTTTAATTGGATTACTTGGTGTGTTGGTGTTTAACTTTTTCAGATCTTTATATATTCTGGATATTAGCCCTCTGTCAGATGTAGGGTTGGTGAAGATCTTTTCCTAGTCTGTAACATACTAAAATCTATAGCCCTAAAGAAGCTAAACAACAAGGAAGACCCTAGGGAAGATGCTTAATCTTCATTCAGAGGGGGATAGACATCAGAAGTAGGAGAAGAGAAGGAACAGGACAGGAGCCTACTACAGAGGAAATCTAAAAAACTCTACCCACCAGGATATTGAAGGAGATACTGAGACTCGTAGCCAAACTTTGGCGAAATGTCAGAATCCTTATGGAAGAAAAGGGGAGATAGAAAGACCTGGAAGGGACAGGAACTCCACAAGGAGAACAACAGAGTCAAAATACCTGGGCTCAGGGGGTCCTGCAGAGACCAATACTCCAACCAAGGACCATACATGGAGAGGACCTAGACCACCTGTTTAAAGGAAGCCCATTAGCTGCTTAGTTTCCAAGTGGGTTTCCCAGTAAGGGGATCAGGGGCTGCCTCTGACATGAACTCAGTAGCAGGTTTTCTGATCACTGTCCCTCCCCCCCTGTGGGGTGCAGCCTTACCAGGCCACAGAAGATGATGATGCAGTCAGCCTTGGTGAGATATGACAACCTAGGGTAAAATAGAAGAGGAAGAGGTCCTCCCCTATAAGGGTACTAGGGAAAGGAGATGGGGGAGAAGGGGAAGGGTGGGTGGGGGGAAATGGGAAGAGACAAGGGAGGGAGCTACAGTGGGGATATAAAGTGAAATAATTGTAATATATAAATATATAAATAAAATTTAAAAAAAAAGTCATATTCTGGATGCATGATCCCAAACTCAAATATTGAAACCTGTAGTATATTGCCCAACATTGTGGAGATCCCCTTTGAAGCAGCTTCCATGAGATGTCACCCATGCTGGAATGAGCCTTTGGAGATGCAGCTGACTCTGAGTCATTTCTACTCCTTTATATGACAGCTCACCCATACTCCTGTAAGTAACCCCAGTAAAACTCCTCTATTCACTATGCTGAACTGTGGTGGTATCCTTATTTTGTTCTTTCATTGGTTTGCTATCTTGGATGAGGAAATATTTATTCAGGTCTCCTCAGGAAGAGTACCACACAGCAAAGATCAAGGCATACTTTCTTACATATAGAGAGAGGTGGGATCTTCTGATAGTGTATTTACCTTGTTCTTTCTTTGGAAAGAATATGGACATAGTTATAAAAATTCAGAACTCCCAACTTCCTTCCCAGACATCTGCTATATTTCTGGAAGGGCATGATCTTCCTCTCTAACTTTTTTTTTTCCAGCAGAATATAGTTTAATTCAGTCCTCTACTTAGTTTGATCAGACCACGTTGTTCAGTTGTTGCTTGACTGAAAGGAGCATAACTCAGTCAAGTCAGCAGGCTACAAAGGGAGGTACATTAAAGACACAGCAAACGTATAAAACTGACAATAGATACGAGAAATGGTATTTCCCAGCATCTGTTTTCTAGCCCCTCTTCTATCACTTTCTCCTCTATCACTTTTATTTTATTTTATTTATTATAGTTTGTTCACTTTGTATCTCACCTGTAGCTCCCTCCCACCCTCCTTCCATCCCAAACCTACATTCCCTCCCCATGCTACACCCATACCCCTCCCCCAGTCCACTGATAGGAGAGGGCTTCCTCCCCTTCCTTCTGATCCTAGTCTATCAGGTCTCATCAGGAGTGGCTGCACTGTCTTCCTCTGTGTCCTGGTAAGGCTGCTCCTCCCTCAGGGGAGGTGATCAAAGAGCAGGCCAATCAGTTCATGTCAGAGACAGTCCCTGTTCCCATTACTATGGAACCCACTTGGACACCGAAATGCCATGGGCTACATCTGTGAAGGGGTTCTAGGTTATCTTCATGAATGGTCCTTGGTTGGGGTATCAGTCTCAGAAAAGACCCCTGGGCCCAGATTTTTTAGTTCTGTTGCTCTCCTTGTGGAGCTCCTGTCCTTTCCAGGTCTTACTATTTCCCACTTCTTTCATAAGATTTCCTGTACTCTGCCCAAAGTTTGGCTATAGATCTCAGCATCTTCTTTGATACCCTGCAGGGTAGAGCCTTTAAGAGACCTTTTGTGGTAGGCTCCTGTCCTGTTCTCCGTTCTCTCCCTCTTCTGATGTCCATCCTCTTTGCCTTTTTGAATGGAGATTGAGCATCTCACCCAGAGTCCTCCTTCTTGATTAGTTTCTGTAGGTGTACAGATTTTAGTATGTTTACCCTATATTTTATGTCTAATATCCACTTATGAGTGAATATATACCCTGTGTGTCTTCCTGTTTCTGGGACATTTCACATAATATGATCTTTTCCAGTTCTCATCATTTGCCTACAGATTTCATTATTTCCTTGTTTTTAGTATTTATGATGTCTGGGCATCCTCCTGTCAT
Source organism: Psammomys obesus (assembly GCF_907164565.1). Taxonomy (NCBI): domain Eukaryota; kingdom Metazoa; phylum Chordata; class Mammalia; order Rodentia; family Muridae; genus Psammomys; species Psammomys obesus. The sequence continues at coordinate 10,500,941 of NW_026586816.1, forward strand.
GGAAAGTGACTAAATTCTATGTGCTTTGAAGATTCATGACAGTGTTCTATTATTGAGTTGGTGGAGATTGCTCAAACATTCAGAACTTTTTTCATAGTTCAGATCCCAACAATAGCAGCTATTTAAGCTGTTCTGAAAACACTAGTTCTCCACATGAAGTAGTGAAAAGGAAGAGACAAGGGGAGAAAGAGGAGACAAGGTAGGCAGGCAGGCAGGAAGAAAGGAAAGAAGAAAAAAAGATGGAAAGAAAAATGGAAGGAAGGAAGGAAGGAGGGGAGGGAGGGAGGGAGGGAGGAAGGGAAGGA
>NW_026586816.1:10501255-10575547 GCF_907164565.1 Psammomys obesus
GAAGGAAGGAAGGAGGGGAGGGAGGGAGGGAGGGAGGAAGGGAAGGAGGAAGGAAGGAAGGAAGGAAGGAAGGAAAGAAGGAAGGAAGGAGAAAGAAAGAAGCAAAACAGCAACCAGAGACTGGTAAAGTGCAGTGTTTTTGTTTGTTTGTTTTTGTTGTTGTTGTTTTTCCTGTTCTTTGTTTTTGTGTTTTTGTTTTCTCATTTATTTACTTACTTACTTATAATTTATTCACTTTCTATCCTGATTGTAGACCCCTTCCTTATCTCTTCACAGTTCCACCTTTCCTCCCTCTCCCCCCCCCCCCCCCCGTTTCCCTCCCCTAGATCACAGAAAGGAGGAACCCTCCTTCAGTACCACTGACCCTAGCCTATCAAGTCTCTTAGGGCTGTATGGATCCTCTTCCTCTGAGGCCTGGCAAGGTTCCCCTACCAGGGAAAATGATCAAGGAGTGGGCAACAGAGTCCACATCAGACTGAGATGCCTATCAGCTACATCTGAACGGGGGTCTAGGTCCTCTCCATGCATGGTCCTTGGTTGATATATCAGTCTCTGCAGGACAACCTAGGTCTAGATTTGTTAGCTTTTTTGGCTCCTTGTGGAGCTCTGGTCCCTTCCGGGTCTTTCTATCTGCCTCTTCTTCCATTAGACTCTCTGAAGTTTGCTATGTGTCCCAGCATCTGCTTCAATTGCTGCCAGTGTCTATTCTATTTGCCCTTCTCGGGGATAATTAAGCATCCACTTCAGAGTCCTCCTTGTTATTTAGCTTCTTTAGGTCTGTGGATTTTAGTATGGTTATCCTGTATTATATGGCTAATATCTGCTTGCAAGTGAGTATATACCATGATTTCTTTCTGGGTTTGGGTTACCTCATTCATGATCTTTTCTAGTTTAATCTATTTGCTTGAAAATTTTATGATTCTCTTGTTTTTTAATAGCTGAATAGTATTACTTTGTGTAAATGTACCACATGTATTTATCCATTCTTCAGTTGAGGGACATCTAGGTTGTTTCCAGATCCTGGCTATGAGTAACGCTGCTATGAACATAGCTGAACAAACGTCCTACTTGTATGGTAGAGCATCTTTTGGGTAAATGCCCATCAGTGGTACAACTGGTCTTGGGGTAGTACTATCCTCAATTTTCTGGGAAACCACCAGAATGATTTCCAAAAATGGTTGTACAAGTTTACACTTCCAACAACAATGGAGGATTATTTCCCCTTTCCACATCCTCTCCAGCACATGGCATCACTTGAGTTTTGTTCTTAACCAGTCTGATGGGTATGAAATGGTATATCAGAGTCATTTTTATTTGTATTTCCCTAATGACTAAGGATATTGAGCATATTTTTAAGTGCTTCTCTGCCATTTGAGAATCCTCTGTTGAGAATTCTATGTTTAGCTCTGTATATCATTTTTTAATTCGGTTATTTGCTTCTTTCAAGTTTAATTTCTTGAGTTCTTTATATATTTTTGATATTAGCCCTCTCTTGGATGTAGAGTTGGTGAAGATCATTTTCCAGTCTGTAGGCTGTTGTTTCGTTCTGTTGACAGTGTCCTTTGATTTGCAGAAGCTTTTCAGTTTCCCGAGGTTCCATTTATTTTTTTGTTGCTCTTAGAGCATGAGCTGTTGGTGTTCTGTTCAGGAACTTGTATTCTGTGGAGTGAGTTCCAGGCTCTTCCCCACTTTTCCTTCTAACTGATTTAATGTGTTTGGTTTTATGTTGAGGTCTTTGATCCACTTGAACTTTAGTTTAGTTCAGTGTGATAAATGTGGATCTATTTGCATTTTTCTACATGTGGACATCCAGTTAGACCAGCACTATTTATTGAAGATGCTTTCTTTTTTCCATTATATGGTTTTGGCTTCTTTGTCAAAAATCAAGCAGCCATAGGTATATGGTTTTATTTCTGAGTCTTCAATTTGATTCCATTGATTCACCAGTCTGTTTCTATGCCAGTACCATGCTGTTTTTATTATTGTTACTCTATAGTAAGGCTTAAGATCAGGGATGGAGATACTTCCAGAAGGTATTTTATTGTAAAGGATTGTTTTAGCTATTCTGGGTTTTTTGTTTTTCCATACGAAGTTGAGAATTGTTCTTTTAAGGTCTATAAACAATTGTGTTGGTATTTTGATGGGAATTGCATTGAATCTTTGGATTGCTTTTGGTAGGATGGCCATTTTTACTATGTTAATCCTGCCAATCCATGAGCATGGGAGATCTTTCCATCTTCTGATATTTTCTTCAATTTCTTTCTTCAGAGACTTGAAATTTTATTCATATCGGTCTTTCACACAAGATACTTGGTTAGTCACACCAAGATACTTCATGTTTTTATGGTTGTTGTGAAGGTTGGTTTTTCTTAATTTGTTTCTCAGCCTGTTTGCTTGTATACAGGAGGACTACTGATTTTTTTTTTTAGTTAATTTTGTATCCAGCCACTTTGCTGAGGTGTTTATCAGCTATAGGAGCTCCGTGGTACAATTTTTTGGGTCACTCCTGTATACTATCATATCATCTGCAAATAGTGGTACTTTGATTTTTCCTTTCCAGCTTTGATTTCCTTGCTTTCCTTTAGTTTTCTTTTTGCTCTAGCTAGGATTTCAAGTACTAGGTTAAGGAGATAGAGAGACAATCGGCAGCCTTGCCTTGTCCCTGATTTCATTGGGATTGATTTAAGTTTCTCTCCTTTTAGTTTGATGTTGGCGATAGACTTGTTGTATATTGTCTTTACTATGTTTACGTATGTGTTTTGTATTTTTGATCTCTCCAAGACTTTAAACATGAATGGGTGTTGGATTTTGTTAAAAGCTTTTTTGGAGATGACCATGTTTTTTTGCTTTGTTTTGTTTTGTTTTTTTGTTTTGTCTTTCTTTCAGTTTGTTTATATGATGAATTACATTGATAGATTTCTGCATGCCTGGGGCAAAGTCTAGTTGGTTATGGTGGATAATATCTTTGATATATTCTTGAATTCAGTTTGTGAGTATTTTAGTTAGTATTTTTTGCATTAATATTTATAGGGGAATTTGGTCTTAAATGCTATTCCTTTGTTGGGTATTTGTATAGTTTAGTTATCAAGGTGACTGTGGCCTCATAACATGAGTTTGGTACTGTTTTTTCTGTTTCTATTTTGTGGAATAGTCTGAAGAACATTGGTATTAGCTCTTTTTTGAAGGTCTGGTAGAACTCTGTGCTGAAACCATCTGGCCCTGTGCTCTGTTTGGATGGCAGAGTTTTGCAGACAGCTTTTATTTCCTTAGGGATATAGGACCTTTTAATTTGGTTCAACTTTAGTAAGTGGAATCTATCAAGAAATTTGTCCATTTCTTTTAGATATTTCAAATTTTGTGGCATATAGGCTTTTGAAGTAAGACCTATTGATTCTTTGGATTTTCTCAGTGTTTGTTGTTATGTCTTCCTTTCATTTCTGATTTTGTTGACTTGGATAGTATCTCTCTGCTCTGTCTTTTAGTTAATTTGGCTAAGAGTTTGTCTAGTTGATTTTCTCAAAAAAACACAGCTCTTGATTTCATTGATTCTTTGAATTTTTCTCTTTGTTTCTAAATTATTGAGTTCAGCCCTGAGTTTCCAGTAGTTATTGAGCAGAAAATTGTTCCGTTTTCATGTGTGTGTAGGTTTTTTGCTATTTTTGTTGTTCTTGAGGTCCACCTTTAGACCATAGTGTTCTGATAGGATACAGGGATTATTTTAATCTCCTTATTTCTGTTGATGCTTGTTTTGTGACTGCCTATATGGTCAATTTTGGAGAAGGTTCTGTGAGGTCGTGAGAAGAAGATATATTCTCTTTTGTTTGGGTGAAAAGTTCTATAGAGGTCTATTAGGTCCATTTGATTTAGGACCTCTGTAAGTGTTATTATTTCTCTGTTTAGTTTTTGCTTCATTGACCTGTCCTTTGATGAGAGTGGGGTGTTGAAGTCTCCCATTATGTGTGGAGATTGATGTATGGTTTAAGCCTTATTAATGTTTCTTTTACAAATGTGAGTGCCCTGTATTTTGGGCATAGATGTTCAGAATTGAGATGCCATCTTGTTGAAATTTTCCTTTGATGAATATAAAGTGTCCTTCCTCATTTCTTTTGATTAGTTTTGGTTGAAAGTCTACTTTATTAGATAATAAAGTGGCTACTCTAGCTTGCTTCTTGGGTCCTTTTGCTTGAAAAACCTTTTCCCAGCCCTTTACTGTCAGATAATGTCTATCTTTGTGACTGAAGTATGTTCTTTTATGCAGCAGAATGATGGGCCCTGTTTACTCATCCACTTTGTTAGTCTGTGTGTTTGTGTTTTTATTTGGAGAGTTGGATCCATTGATATTGAGAGATAAAAATGACCAGTGATTTTTGTTCCTTTATTTTGGTGTTCTTGCAATAGTGTGTTTGTGTGCTTGCCTACATTTATTTTTGTTGTGGTGAAGTTATTTACATCCTGTGTTTTTGTTTTTGGTGAGGTTGACTTCCTTGGAGTTTTCTTCTGGTATCTTCTGTAGGGCTGGGTTTTACATAGATACTGTTTAAATTTGGTTTTGTTGTGGGATATCTTTTATTCTCCTTCTGCAGTGATTGAAAGTTTTGCTGGGTATAGCAGTCTGGACTGGCACCTGTGGATTCTTAGGGTTTGCAAAATTCTTAGGGTTTCCAGGCCCTTTTGGTTTTCATAGTCTCTATTGAGAAGTCAGCTGTGATTCTGATAGGTCTGCCATTATATGTTACTTTCCCTTGCAGCTTTTAATATATTTTTTTTTCTGTTTTGTACATTTAGTGTTATGATTATTACATAGCAGAAGGATTTACTTTTCTGGTCTAATCTTTTTGGTGTTTTGTAGGCCTCTTGTATGCTTATAGGCATCTCTTTCTTAAGATTGGGTAAACTTAATTGCTGAGTAGGATTTTTATTGTGTAAAAGTACCACAATTTCTGTATCCATTTCTCCGTTGATCGACATCTGGGTTCTTTCCAGTTTCTGGCTATTATGAATAAAGCTGCTACAAACATGGTTGAGCAAATGTCCTTGTTATGTACTTGAGCATCTTTCGGATATATGCCTAGGAGTGATATAGCTGGATCTTGAGGAAGCATTATTCTTAATTGTCTGAGAAAGCGCTAGATTGATTTCCAAAGTGGTTGTACAAGTTTACATTCCCATCAGCAATGGAGGAGGGTTCCCCTTTCTCCACAACCTCTCCAGCATGTGTTGTCACTTGAGTTTTGATCTTAGCCATTCTGATGGGTGTCAAGTGAAATCTCAGGGTCATTTTTATTTGCATCTCTCTGATGGCTAAGGATGTTGAGCATCTCTTTAAGTGTTTCTATGCCGTTCGATATTCCTTTATTGAGAATTCTCTGTTTAGCTCCATACCACATTTTTAAAATTGGATTGCTTGATTTATTGCTTTTTAACTTCTTTAGTTCTTTATATATTCTGGATATCAGCCCTTTGTCAGATATGGGGTTGGTTAAGATCTTTTCACAGTCTATATGCTGTCTTTTTGTTCTGACAGTATCTTTTGCTTTACAGAAGCTTTTCAGTTTCATGAGGTCCCATTTATTGATTGTTGATCTTAGAGCCTGTGCTGTTGGTATTCTGTTCAGGAAGTTGTCTCCTGTGCCAATGAGCTCCAGGCTCTTCCCTACTATCTTCTAACAGGTTTAGTGTATCTGGTTTTATGTTGAGGTCTTTGATCCACTTGGACTTTAGTTTTGTGCAGGGTGATAAATATGAATCTAGTCAGCAATTAAAAACAAGGAAATCACAAAATTTGCAAGCAAATGGTGGGATCTAGAAAAGATCATTCTGAGTGAGGTATCCCATAAGGAGAAAGACACACACAGTATATACTCGCTTATGAGTGGGTACAAGAAAGAGGACCCTGAGTAAGATGATCAATCCTCACTTAGAAAGACAAATGAGATGGACATTGGATGTAGGAGAAAACAAGTAACAGGACAGGAGCCTACCACTGAGGGCCTCTGAAAGACTCTACTTAACAGTATATCAAAGCTGATACTGAAACTCATAACCAAACCTTCGCGGAGTATAGGGAATCATATGAAAGAAGGGGGAGTTAATAAGACCTGGAGAGGACAGGAGCTCCACAAGGACCAAATATATCGGGGCACAGGGGTCTTTTGTGAAACTGTATCTCCAACCAAGGACCATGTATGGATATAACCTAGAACCCCTGTTCGGATATAGCCCATGGTAGCTCAGAATCTAAGTGGGTACCCTAGTAAGGGGAACAGGGATGGACTATTTCTGAGATGAACTCAATGGCAGGCTCTTTGACACCCCCCCCTCCCTAAAGGGGAGCAGCCCTTCAGGGCCACAGAGGAGGACTTTGCAGCCAAGCCTGAAGATAGTTGATAAGCTAGGGTCAGATGAAAGGGGGGGGAGGTCCTCCCTATCAGTGGACTTGGAAAGGGGTAGGGAGAAGATGAAGGAGGGAGGGGGAAATGAGAGAGCAGGATTCAGCTGGGATACAAAGTTAATAAACTATTACTAATATTAAAGAATAAAAATTTAATTAAAAAAGAATAAACATTTTCAGGTATGGGTTCCATCTCTAGAAATGTGCCTTAAATCCAATGCAAATAAAGTAGTTGGTTTCATACACACACACACACACACACACACACACAAAGATTGGAGAAGCTTTCTTCTATAATTTTGTTGAAATACTTTCTGGTCTTTGGAGCTGGGAATCTTCTCTTTCTTCTATTCCTATTATTTTGGTGTCCTTGATTTCTTGGCTATTTTGTGTCAGGAATTTTTTGATTTAACATTTTCTTTGATAGATGCATCAATTTCTTCCATTGTGTCTTCTACACCTGAGATTCTTTCCTCCATCTCTTATATTCTGTTGGTGATGCTTACCTCTGTAGTTCCTGTTTTCTTTCCTAGGTTCTCCCTCTCCAGGATTTATTCAGTTTGTACTTCCTTTTATGTTCCATCTTCATCTTCAGATCTTGAACCAGGATTTTGTTTACCTGTCTGTTTGTATTTTCCTGCCTTTTATAAAATGAATTGTTGAAATCATTCACCTGCTTGTTTGAACTTTCCTGTATTTCTTTCAGTTATTTAATTATTTCCTTTCTTTTTTTTAATATTTTTTATTTTCAAATAATTTTATACATTTACTTGTATTGAGGGACCACCTGGGAATGAGAAACAACTGTGATTATTTGAATTGAAGCGAGGTGCAGAGAGCTCTTGAAGGGTGGGTGAATTGTTCTGAGAAACAACCGGCTGTAAACTATAGAGCAAAAGTGACCTGATTTTCAGGTATAAAAACCCTGTGCTTTGCAGGTTCGGGGTCGTCTCCTGTCTTTGGAGGGGCGACCCTATTGCGATAGCAATAAACCTCTTGCTTTTGCATCGAGTTGTGGTCTGTGAGAGTTCCTGGGAAGGGTGCGATCCTGAGCTCCTGAGCAGTGAGACTCCAGGTCTTACAGTATCTCAGCTGTAGCCCTCTCCCTCCCAATCATCCTCTCCCTCCCTCCCTCCTATCCTCCCTGCCCCCTTCCAAGTCTACTGAGAGGGGGTGTTCTCCTCTCCTTCCATCTGGCCCTAGCTTATCAGGTATCTTCAGGATGGTTGCAATGTCCTTATCTGTGGCCTAGCAAGACTGCTCCTCCCTCAGGGGTGGAGGGGAGGGGAAGCTCAATGAGCTAGACATTGAGTTCATGTCAGAAACAATTCTTGTCCCCCTTATTAGGGAACCCACTTGGATACTGAGCTACCATGGGCTATGTCTGAGCAGGGGTTGTAGGTTATATCCATGCATGGTTCTTGGTCGGATAAACAGTCTCAGAGAAGCCCCCTGTGCCCAGATATATTTAGACCTTGTGGGGCTCCCTGTCCCCTCTATGTTTTACTAATTCTTCCTTCCTTCATATGATTCTCTACACTCTGCTAAAGGCTTGGTTATGGGTCTCAGCATCTGCTTTGATACACTGCTAGATAGAGTCTTTATCAATCCTCATCTAGAAAGACAAAGAGGATGGACATTGGAAGTAGGAGAAAACAAGTAACAGGACAACTATTTCCTTTCTAAAGGCCTCAATCTGCTCATCCATATCTTTTTGTATTTCTTTGCATATTTTATTTGTTTTGCTTGTTATCATCTTCATAAGCATAGATTTAAGGTCATTTTCTTGTGTTTCAGTTGTGTTAAGATATTGAAGGCTGATTGACTTGGGAAACTGGGTTCTGGGGATGCCATATATTTCTGGCTTTTGTTGATTGTGTTTTTACCCTGACATTTAGCCATCTGGTTGTCTCTGGCATTTTATTTTAGATCCTGTTGCATACTGAATGAATGAAGAGTCCTGGACAGGAAACTGGATATTCCTGCAGGAGCCCTTCTGGGAATGTTGGGAATGATCTCAGAGTGGCGGGTAGTTCTTAGATCTCAGTGTGGTGGGTAGCTCATGGGTCTCCTCAGATGTTTGATCCTGAGGGACTAGTGGATTTCTCAGCAGTTCAGGAATTCACCTTTCACTAAGGGAAGTCCTAGAATCAAGTGTCCTGCCACTGACTTTCTTGCTCTGAGGTTAATGAGCCCAGGCACTGCGCTCAGATGCTGTGCTTGCCAGGAGCCCCAAGCTTGGGGCTGCACACCTGGGTGGTGAGAGTGGGACCTCAGTTTGGAGCCACAAGTCCTCCATAATGGAAGATATCCACTCCATGAAACAATGAGAGTGGTCCTCGAGTTTGGAGCTCTGAGTTGCTGGTACCTAGAAGGTGTCCAGGGAATGGTGAGAGTGGACTCCTGGGTTTGGAGCCTCACTCTCAATATCAGCAGGTATCCACACATTGGGAAGGCTGGGCGGGTGGCCTAGGCCTTTTGCTGTGGTGGGCAGGAGCCCAGGAACTTTTCTGGGGATTAGTCAGGTAGCCTGAAGTTGGACCCTCATGTGTTCTTGTGGGCTCTCCTCTCACCTGAGAAACAGAGATATCGGGTTTTGGGCATCCACAGTATGGCCTGTCAGTCATTCTGCTCTCACTGCTGAGCTGCTGTTCAGATACCCTGTGTGGTCAGTGCCGCCATTTTGGATCTTCAAGTGAAGTGTTCATAGAGGGCAGGTAGAGGTAACTTTAAACCTCCTTCAATAAAATACATATGTGAATATGTCAGTTCATATAAACAGGAGCCTGTGTTAACACACACCACACACACACACACACACACACACACATACACACACACCTTTGATGAGGCTACCCATATACCTACTCCTCTTTCTTAGACATTTTTATGTGGTTGTACAAAAGTAAAGGACCAGAGAATTAGAGAGATGACCACATTGGTAAAATGTTTGCCTTGCAAGCATCATGACATGAAACTGAGCATCAGAGTTCAGGTAAAAAAGTCAGGCTAGACTCTATAGAGTAACCAAGGTAGTTTGTGGAGACAAGGACCAGTTGACCTGCATAGAATAGCAGACAAGCTGTGCCCCTGGAAAGGACCTTCTCCCTACAGTTGAGCTGCTTGTATGTTGAGCACCATGCTCCAGTTCTCTCAGCTGTGCTTAGTGCTTATTAGGCTTCAAATGAAAGGGCTTGATGCAACTAGTCAGTTTAGGGACTTCCTGAAGATACACAGAAACCACCACTGCCATGATGGTCAACCTTTGCTCCATACTATAATTACCTGCTGAAATTGATATGTAAAGTGAATGAATGAATAAATAAATAAGTAGATAGATAAATAAATAAATAAATAAATAAATAAATAATATTTAGAAAAAGAACACCATCACCTTGATAAAAACTGGGAATTTATTTACATCATTGGTCTGAGAGAACTCTGGTAAACTTCAATCTATTTTTTCAAGACTGATGAAGAGCCTGATCTGAGAAACAAAGGACTGACTTACCTTAAGTTCAAGTGCAAAAGAGAAAGGGCAGGAAATATTGTGGTTTTGCTGAATATTAGTTGTTATTTTGTAAGTTTATCACTCTCCTACTACACTCACCAATTATGTCACAATGTCTAAATTTGCTCTGCATAGAATCTTTTATTTTCTGGAGCTGAAAAAGGACTTCATCTAAGTGAAGGCTCTCTTATACCCTCTATCAGTCAGCCACAGGCTTTGGAAGCTCTGTCTTCAAAAAGCATCTGGCTAGGAATCATCCTTATCATCCTTACCTTTGACACCTGGATACAACTTGAGATTGCTCATCTGCCTTAGTATACAAGCCTTCTAGCTCACCTTACTATTGTTTTTCTGTCTGGTCATGTTTCAGGTAGCAGTGAGGTGAGCCTCAAAAATCCTAACCGAGTGTGGTTTTCTCTGCTCAAGTCCCTCTACCTCTTTCTCAGCCTGCTATTAATAAAAGCCCGTCTCTTTTATTATCTTTTTACTTCTTGTCTAGCCACCAAAGATAAAAGTATTCTTCTATGGAAGGAATACTTCAGCCAAAAAAAATAAGAATCGTAGGATTACACCCATTTTAAAAGGACTGAGAGAATCCTCAGAACACGTCTCATCAGGACAACAGTGATCTTTTATTTTGAATCTGGAAATAACCATTAAAATTTTCTACCATAAATATTAGAAACAACAACGCAGACATGCTGTGAATACAGGCACCAACACTTTTAGTCCCACATCAGCCATCTCTCAGATCCTCCTGTGTTGTTTCTGGACTGCAACCTGAGGCCAGCACAGCTCAGAATGTGGAGCCTAGTTGGTCCAGCATTGTATAGTTGAGACTTGTTCCCACAGCTTCTCAAGTAGTTCTCTGTTCTGCCCTAAAACTCACTATCTATCTCTTCTACTTTTCCAGCTGAGCTCAAGCAGTGGACTTCAGATGACATAGCTCTACAAACAAATTGGCTTTGTTTTGTTGTAAATCCAAGAAGAGATCAATACAGTTTAGTCAAAATGCATAAGTCAAGAGATATTGCTATGAAAATGACACTGGTGACTTGGTGAGAAAAGAACATATTTGCCATAGATAATAGGGAGCTCACAAATCTGTTCAGCATTTTATCACCATGGGGAAAACACAATCCTGTTAGAAGGGGCACACACCTTTCCTCTTTGAAACTGGTGTATTTTCACTAAATGCTTATTATTATTTGCTATGTGTTTAATTAATACAACAGAAACAATTACTATATATATTATTCACTGAGGGACTTTGCCAATTTAAAATCATCTTCAAGCATCATTTCATTATACTTCTTAGAATCTTTGGACAGTTAATGTCACATGTACATGTATGTCCTGAGATATTTTTAATTTTCATTGTTTTGTAGATTAAGTGTATATTTAGTAGAGTTTCCCATTAAATGTTTCAATAATTTAGCTAGATCAGGAGACAGGAATATATGTGAAGTAAGGTCAGTGAACAGTCATGGTAGATAAGAAATAAGGATTTGGAAAAGCTCAATAACTTATATTCAGATATAACTAAATACTACAAAGAAAAAAATTGCCTCCTAGTGGAAGAGACCTGAGCCAGAGGATAGAAATAAAGTATTCCTTATGCCATTAAAACCTTTTCATCTGTGACCCAGTTTTTGAATTATTACAATGTATCAGGCAACATTCTAGTTCTTGGGGCAACAGAGCTAACAGTGAAAGGTGTTTTTCAGGAGGGTGGCTGGTGTGATCTCTCTTGCCACTGTGTAGACTGCTGTGGTATCAGGCTGAATCTGCTAGAGGGGTCCTACACTAACAAGCTATCTTACACAAATGTTACCAGGCTCAATTTACTTCAGTGCCTTTTTTTTTTAATGTAGCTGTAATTGATTGTGATTATAAATTTTTTCATTGGTGTAATTTTATTATTAAATAATTTCCTCTAAAGACATCTTGCTGCCTTCAATATATAATTGTAATTGTTACAGGTCGTTCTTCAAATGTTTTATGAAATTTTAACCATGTTGCAATATCCACAGCTCTGTGAATGCATCCTTCATTAAAGGCAGAGAAACACACTCTACTTTCATAACTACACTAGACAGAAAGGTGACTACTCCTTGGTATTTATTATATAGATAAAACTTCTAGAAGTTTTTTAGGTAAAAGTAATGTTACACTGAATGAATGTTTGGAGCTGTGGCCTAGATTTGTTTGTTTTTCTCTTTTTAGTTGTTGCAAGTCACTCTTCTTACCTGTTTGAACAGACAGTGTATTAGAACAAACTGGAAACAGAGTACAGCAAAGATTGGCAACATAATCTGCAGGGACCATTGCAAAAGAAAAATACAGTAGAATTTTGTAAGAACAATAGCGAAGTTTAGTTTTTTATTTTTATTTTAAAGTATTTTATATAACATATTTTGATGATTTCACCTTCCTCCAATTCCTCCAGGACTTTCCTTCTCCATAGATGCCCAACTTCATGTTCTTTCTCTCCTTCAGCCCCTGTTTTGCCTCAAAAAAAGACCCAAAATAAAAATTAAAAACCAAACCGATGAATCTTATGTAGAAAGTGGGAAATAGTAAGATCTGGGGGGGCCAGGAACCCCACAAGGAGAGCAACAGAACCAGAAAATTTGAACACAGGCATCTTCCCAGAGACTCATACTCCAACCAAGGACTCTTCATGGAGATAACCTAGAACCCCTGCACAGATGTAGCACAGGATAGTTCAGTGTCCAAGTGGGTTACATAGTAATGGGAAGAGGGACTGCCTCTGACATAATCTGATTGGCCTGCTCTTTGATCACCTCTCCCTGAGGGGGAGCAGCCTTACCAGGCCACAGAAGATGACAATGCAGCCACTCCTGATGTGATCTGATAGACTAAGATCAGAAGGAAGGAGAAGAGGACCTCCCCTATCAGTGGACTTGGGGAGGGGCATGGGTGAAAAAAGGGAAGGGAGGGTGAGATCGGGAGGGGAGGAGGGAGGGACTTATGGGAGGATACAAAGTGAATAAAGTGTAATTAAAAAAAAAAATAAAACCAAACCACAAAAACAACATTTAAAAAATGCTCAAACAAAACAGCATGGAGTTTGTTTTGTGCTGGCCAACAACTCCTGGGCATAGGGCCTGCCCTGAAGTGTGGTTGATACATCCAGTGACGGTGCAGTGGAGTGAAAAAGCAAACAACCCCCCAAGAAAGAAAGTCAAAAACAAACAAAAAAAAATTCAAAATTATTTTTTTTCTCCTGCAGGTATCAATAGCTTCGTGTCTGCTTGCACTTTGAAGTATTGGAATCCTGTCTTTCCAGACCTTGTGCATTTTGCCACAATCTCTGTGAGTTCATATAAGCATCAGTCTTATGTCTAGAAGGTTATTTCTTCGGTGCCACCGATCCCCTCTGGTCTCAGCAAAGATCCCTGAGCATACAGGAAGGGGCTTATAATGAAGTTACTGCATTTAGGATTGAGTGCTCCAAAGGCTCTCAGCCTCTGAACATAGTCCAGCTATGGTTTCTGTGTTAAGTCCCATTTACTGCAAGAAGAAGCTTCTCTGATGAGCGCTGAAGGGAGTGCGGAGCTACAGGTTTAGCAACATGTCCTTGGTTTGCTATAGTCGTTTAACAAACCAAGAGCAGTAGCTTTTCCCTATACCCAGAAACTGTGTGGCCTTGGTTTCTTTGTGATGTTAGCAGTTCCAGGTACGTATACTCGAAAGCATGATGGCAGAGTATTATAAAAAGGGTGACTTTTCTAACCTTGGGTGCCACAGGTCTGATGCTTACAAAGTTGGGATTGAGGTCATTGTTTTAAAGGTACGTAGACCTCGACCAGAAGAATCGTATTTTTTCTCTAAATTCCTGATAATTCCTCCGGAGGGGAACTGCGTCACAGAGGTTACACTGTTGCCTAGCCCCACACTAACATGCAGCGTCTTGTGACTGCAGTAAAGCTTTTGTAAGGACGTGTGGTTAGTTTCCCATTGCTGCTGTAATAAATTACTCAGCCTCGCTGTGGCATATAATAGACCCGAGCAACGTTTTTCTTCTACATGTCAGAAGCTGGAAACGTGTTTTTCTGTCTAAAATCAATGTATCCGCAGGGCTGCATTTTTCTGCAGATTCTGGGAAAATAACAGATCCTTGTTTTGAACCTTTTTCTTCACTTGTTTATTTTAATTAGTGAACAGAGTTTACTGTTGATTATGGCCTTTTCAAACACGGTGTGTTTTGGCCAGCCTTCCTCCCAGGCTTCTGTCTCACACCCCTGCACTACTCCTCTTTGTGACTTTCCACCAGCAGCAGCCTCCTTTCAGCTTTACTGTCACATGGATTTTATGTTTCCATATGAGTCTCCTTTTAGTTTTCTAACCTTTAACCACACTCAGATTTTATATATATGATCACCCTTTGAGAGAGATTAGAGGATATTTGTCCTCCTGAGACTAGATAGCTTTTATTAACAAAGTAAATTCCAGATTCTTCCATTTTCCTGCTAATAAGCTACTTTTACTTTTTAAAGACTTGGACAGCATTTCTGCATTTCCCGAATCTTGCCACCTGTTGGTGGCCAGCCAAGCTGACCCTGTCTCCGGAGGACAGTGAACAGCACAGCAATAATCGGGCATGTGTGGATATTTCTATCACAAGTGCAGCAGGATGGACAGGTCGCTGTAGTGGACTGAGAAGTGTCTGCTAACACAGTTTGTTTTCTGATTAGCAGTTTAATGTTTGTGCCCTCGCCACACTCTCTGTCACTGTGGGACTGCAATGCCAGGTAACTTCTTACCTTTTCCTACCGTGGATTGCCGGCAGTCTTTGTCCTTCCATCTGTATTTTAGCATTGCTTTTCTAGGTTTTTGAATGGTTTCATTTGGAATTTTCATGGAGCTTGCATTACTGTTGGTAACATGGACGTTTGTTCTTCCTATTGAGATCATGGAAGATGTTTAAATCATCTAGCATGTTTTTCAATGCCTTAAAATATATCCTTCCCTATATTCTTGTTGGTGACACTGTCTTTATCTTTCGTATACAGTATTCTTTTAAAAACATTGCCTGTGGTACTGGCCTAGCTATCATGAATTGTCTTAACTTGTGTTTGTGTTTAAGTGTCTACTTCTCCATCAATTTGTTGGCACAATTTTGCTATACCAATCTTAATTGAAAAATACTTACTTTCAGGGCCTGGAACTGTATCCATCCAGGCAGGTGTTCTGGCTTTTACAGTTACTGACACTGATGTGTTTGTTTAAGTCTGTGTTAGGATCTCAGAGCTTTTATTATTATTTATTTGTTTTGTGTTTTTAACATCTTGCCTACAGTATGCCAAAGAAAGATTCCTTTCTACTCATGTTTGTTTGTACTTTTGACTGCCCTTCTATTTGAATGTTCATTTTTTCTAGTTTGCAATTTTTTTCTAAAATCTAATTACTATAAATTATTATTAATTGTATTTGCCTATCACTCTTATTTCACCTTAGCTCTATCTTCTTCCTCTTGAACACATGCTTATCTCTTGTTCAAAGATTTATTGTGTGTATTGCTCATGTTCACTAATTATTTTTCTTTAATATCTGAATGTATTATTATTTCAACTTTCTGTGGAAGTCTTGAAATGATTTGTTCATCTGCTTATTTAAGTTCTCTATATTGCCACTGATCCATTTAAGAAGAAGGACTCTCAATTTCTCTTTGGCTTTTGAGCCATTTCAGTGTTCCCTTGACTTCATTGTTGGAGAGTTGTGGGGTTGGAAATGCATAATGGTTTGTGTTTTGTGAGCTTGTGTATTTGTTTGGATAGATGTGTTTTACACACTTAACTGGTCCCCTTTCCTTGCTCTTCATTTTTGTTATATGAGCCCTTCGTGATTATTCTCTTCACCGGGAAGTTTATTTCTATTTAGAGCTAAGATGAGAACCATTCTCTCTGCTTATTTACTTGCATTTCTCATTTGCCTTGTAGGAGATGAGATTGCACCTCACTAATGTCCCAGATAAGGCTCAGATACAGTAGCATTAAAACGCTAGTTGGGGAAATAATAGTTTATAGATTTTTTTTTTTTTTTTTTTTTTTTGTGCAATGAAGGGCATCCATGTTTAAGTAGTGAAAACAAGAAAGAGATGGAGAAACTGGGAAAGCAAAGGTAAGCCTGAAGGAGAAGGAAAGGTCAGTGGCTTGGAGGGGTAAGTAGCAGAAAGCCTATAACTATTTAAGTAGAGAAAAACATTTTCTAGGTATATGAAACTGTTTCCTTATGAGACTGAAGTTAACTTAACAAACTATACTTTGTTATATACAAGCTATACTTTGTTAGCTTAACAAAGTATAAAATTATAAATGGTGATAAAAATATCAAACTTAAGTGTATGATAAAAAGTTCAAACAATGGTAAAGGTGATAATACAAAGGGGAAATTGTTGTATTTTGCGTGTGATTTTTTTTCTCACTGGGATTCCTTTTTCTCACTCTCTACAGGTGTGAGAGTAGAGTAGATTAGACAAGGTATGTCAGAGTGCATTTCTAGCACTCTGGAGATATTAGCATAGATTCATTTCTGCTGGAATTTCCCAGCCAGACAATGACCATTCCCCAACCTACAACTTAAAAGCAATTTAAAATCATGAAGGTAGTAAAATAGGGATTTAACTTTTGTGGTTCTGGTTCTGAAGGGAGGTGAAAGGGTCTCGCGTTGAGTAGACCTTCGTGGGTTTGCAGAATTCGGAGTCTCAGGGCACACTTTCAGTGATACTGTATAGCATTCTGAGAGCATACAGCTTTCTGGTTGGGGAAAGAGCTGTTTTCTCAATTGCTGGCCTCCTGTTCAAGCTCCCTGGCCACACTTTCTGTATCCATACCTGAACACATACCCTTTCACTTTCTCAATTCCTGTCTTTCTAAAAGTCTTTTTAATGTTCACCAGCAGAGCCAATGGACACTGAACAATGGTTTCTGGTATGGTAGACGGGGATAGCTATGGTGGCAGGTGGCAGGGTCTGTCTGGGAAGGAAGCTACACAGTGTTGTCACCCTTGAATGCAGTTGGCTGGCATAGACAGTTAAGGTTTATTAGCAAGGTGGCTGTAGTGGCCATGGTATTGGAGGTTTCTGCAATGATGGTAGCAGTGGGGAGGGCTGGGAGAAGTTTACTAGCTGGGAGAAGTTTCCTAGCACATACATTACAACTGATCAATGAATCATGGAGTTGGCTATATAAACTCACCCCAGTGTTGGAACAGGCCAAGTTCATCTTTTCTCTTTACCATAATCATCTTCTTATTTCATCCATCTTACCCAGAAGACCAAGTTCATTTGTAATGAGAAAAAAACAACTGTTTTCTTCAGATATATTTTTTACTTTGAGACCTTTCTTGGTCTTGAAGGATATATAAGAATAACAAGTAAAAACTCCATTTGCCACTCTTTTTTTTTCCTCACTCAAAAAAAAAAAAAAAAAACCCAAAACACATTGCTTCTTATATCTAGCTTTCATTCCTCTTCCCTTTATCTAAAAGACAGATCTTTAAAATATTATTGGATTAGTTTCTCCAAATTATTGTTTTTTTTTTCTTTTTGTCCTGTGAAGAGATAAGAAGATAATTATCAAGCCAGCATCTTCCTTTGTCGAGTAGTAGTGGTTTGGGGGAGAGGAGGAGAGACAATATCCACACATGTCCGCTTTGGTTCTGTGTCCTTAACTATACTTTTTTTTATTTATTTAATCATAGCTTTATTTTTTTTTGTTTTTTTTTTTGTTTTTTTTTTTTAATTTTTTTATTTTTATTTTATTTTTCTTTTTAGTTACATTTTGTTAACTCTGTGTCCCAGCTGTATCCCGCTCCCTCATTCCCTCCCCAACCCCACACTCCCTCCCTGGTCTCCTCCCTGCCCCTTTCCAAGTCCCCTGATAGGGGAGGACCTCCTCCCCTTTCATCTGACCCTGTTTTATCAGGTATCTTCAGGGCTGGCTGCAAAGTCCTCCTCTGTGGCCTAACAGACTGCTCCTCCCCTGGGGTGGGGGTCAAACAGCCTGCCCTTGAGATCCTATTAGAAATAGTCCGTGTTCCCCTTACTTTGGAAAACTACTTGGTTACTGAGCTACCACAGGCCACATCCGAGCAGAAGTTCTAGGTTATATCCATAGATGGTCCTTGGTTGAGTGTCAGTCTCAGAAAAGACCCTGTGCCCAGATATATTTGGTCCTTGTGGAGCTCCTATCCTTTCCATATCATACTAACTTCCCTTCTTTCATACGATTCCCTGCACTCTGCCGAGGGTTTGGTTATGAGTCTTAGTGTCTGCTTTGAAACACTGCTAGGTAGAGTCTTTCAGATGCCTTTTGTGATAGACTCCTGTCATAAGTTCAATGCACATCCCATTTGTCTTTCTAAATGAGGATTAATCACCTTCGCCTGTGTCCACTTTCTTGATTATCTTCTTTAGGTGTGTAGATTTCATTATGTTTATCATGTCTTGTAGGTCTATATAAGCGAGTATATACCAAGTTTGTCTTTCTCCTTCTGGGATACTTCACTCAGAATGATCTTTTCTAGATCCCACCACTTGCCTGCAAATTTCATGATTTCTTCCTTTTTGATTGCTGAGTAGTATTCCATTGTGTTAAAATACCACAGTTTCTGTATCCATTCCTCCGTTGATGGACATCTGGGTTGTTTCCAAGTTCTGGCTATTACAAATAAAGCTGCTATGAACATGGTTGAACAAATGTCCTTGTTGTGTACTTGAGCAAATTTCGGGTATATACCTAGGAGTGGTATAGCTGGGTCTTGAGGTAGCACTACTCCTAGTTGTCTGAGAAAGCGCCAGATTGACTTCCAGAGTGGTTGAACCAGTTTACATTCCCACCAGCAATGGAGGAGGGTTCCCTTTTCTCCACAACCTCTCCAGCATGTGCTATCACTTGAGTTTTTCATCTTGGCCATTCTGATGGGTGTAAGGTGATATCTCAGGGTCGTTTTGATTTGCATTTCCCTAATGGCTAATGAGGTTGAGCATTTCTTTAAGTGTTTCTCTGCCATTCGACGTTCCTCTTTCGAGAATTCTCTGTTTAGCTCTGTTCCCCATTTTTTAAGTAGATTACTTGGTTTGTTGCTTTTCTGCTTCTTTAGTTCTTTATATATACTTGATATTAGCCCTCTGTCAGATAAAGGGTTGGTGAAGATTCTTTCCCAATCTGTAGGCTGTCTATTTGTTTTGATGACAGTGTCTTTTGCTTTACAGAAGCTTTTCAGTTTCATGAGGTCCCATTTATTGATTGTTGCTCTTAGAGCCTGTGCTGTTGGTGTTCTGTTCAGGAAGTTGTCTCCTGTGCCAATGAATTCTAGGCTGTTTCCCACTTTTTTTTCCAGCTGATTTAGAGTATCTGGTTTTATGTTGAGGTCCTTGATCCACTTGGACTTTAGTTTTGTGCAGGGTGATAGATATGGATCTATTTTCATTTTTCTGCATGTAGACATCCAGTTGGTCCAGCACCATTTGTTGAAGATGCTGTCTTTTTTCCATTGAATGGATTTGGCTTCTTTGTCAAATATTGAGAATTCATAGGTGTGTGGGTTTATTTCTGGGTCTTCTATGCGATTCCATTGATCCTCCTTTCTGTTTCTATGCCAATACCATGCAGTTTTTATTACTGTTGCCCTGTAGTACAGCTTGAGATCGGGAATGGAGATACCTCCAGATGATCTGTTGTTGTACAGGATCGTTTTGGAGATTCTGGGTTTTTTGTTTCTCCATATGAAGCTGAGAATCTTTTTTTCAAGGTCTGTAAAGAATTGAGTTGGTATTTTGATGGGAATTGCATTGAATCTGTAGATTGCTTTTGGCAGGATGGCCATTTTCACAATGTTAATCCTACCAATCCATGAGCACGGGAGATCTTTCCATCTTCTGAGATCTTCTTCAATTTCTTTCTTCAAAGACTTGAAGTTTTTCTCAAATAGGTCTTTCACTTGCTTGGTTAGAGTCACACCAAGGTACTTTATGTTGTTAGTGGCTATTGTGAAGGGTGTTGTTTCCCTAATTTCTTTCTCAGCCTTTTTGTCTTTGGTATACAAGAGGGCCTCTGATTTTTTTGAGTTGATTTTGTATCCTGCCACTTTGCTGAAGGTGTTTATCAGCTGAAGAAGTTCTCTGGTTGAATCTTTGGGGTCGCTCATGTATACTATCATATCATCTGCAAATAGTGACACTTTGACCTCTTCCTTTCCGATTTGTATCCCCTTGATCTCCTTTAGTTGTCTTATTGCTCTGGCTAGGACTTCAAGTACAATGTTAAAGAGATATGGAGAGAGTGGGCAGCCTTGTCTTGTCCCTGATTTCAGTGGGATTGATTTAAGTTTCTCTCCATTGAGTTTGATGTTGGCTATAGGCTTGCTGTATATTGCCTTTACTATCTTTAGGTATGTGCCTTGTATCCCTGATCTCTCCAAGACTTTAAACATAAATGGGTGCTGGACTTTGTCAAATGCTTTTTCAGCATCTAAGGAGATGATCATGTGGTTTTTCTCCTTCATTTTGTTTATGTGGTGGATTACATTGATGGATTTCCGTATGTTGAACCACCCTTGCATTCCTGGGATGAAGCCTACTTGGTCATGGTGGATGATATCTTTGATGTGTTCTTGGATTCGGTTTGCAAGTATTTTATTGAGTATTTTTGCATCAATGTTCATAAGAGAGATAGGTCTGAAGTTCTCTTTTTTTGTTGGATCTTTGTGTGGTTTAGGTATCAAAGTGACTGTGGCTTCATAGAATGAGTTTGGTAGTGTTCCTTCTGTTTCTATTTTATGGAATAGTTTGTGGAGAATTGGTGTTAGTACTTCTTTGAAGGTCTTGTAGAATTCTGCGCTGAAGCCATCTGGTCCAGGGCTTTTTTTGGAGGGGAGACTGTTAATGACTGCTTCTATTTCCTTGGGAGATATAGGACTATTCAGTCTTTCTACCTGATCTTGACTTAATTTTGGTAGATGGAATCTGTCAAGAAAGTTATCCATTTCATTTAGATTTTCAAATTTTGTGCCATATAGGCTTTTGTAGTATGACCTAATAATCGTTTGGATTTCCTCAGTGTCTGTAGTTATGTCCCCATTTTCCTTTCTGATTTTGCTGATTTGTATGGTTTCTCTCTGCTTTTTAGTTAGTTTGGCTAAGGGTTTGTCTATCTTGTTGATTTTCTCAAAGAACCAGCTTTTTGTTTCATTGATTCTTTGGATAATTTTATTTGTTTCTAATTGATTGATTTCTGCCCTTACTTTGATTATTTCCAGCCGTCTGCTCCTCTTGGGTGTATCTGCTTCTTTTTTTTCTAGGTTTTTCAGTTGGGCCATTAAGTTGTTTGTATGTGATGTTACAGATTTCTTCTTGTAGGCACTTAGTGCTATAAATTTTCCTCTGAGCACTGCTTTCAATGTGTCCCATAAATTTGGGTATGTTGTGCCTTCATTTTCATTGAATTCTAGAAAGTCTTTAATTTCTTTCTTTATTTCTTCCTTGACCCAGCTGTCATTGAGTAGTAAGTTGTTCAGTTTCCATGTGCGTGTCGGCTTTTTGTTGTTTCTGTTGTTGTTGATGTCCAGCTTTAGTCCATGGTGGTCAGATAGTATACAAGGGATTATTTCAATCCTTTTGTATCTGTTGAGGCTTGCTTTGTGACCAACTATATGGTCTATTTTGGAGAAGGTTCCATGCGGTGCTGAAAAGAAGGTGTACTCTTTTGAGTTTGGGTGAAAAGATCTGTAGACATCTATTAGGTCCATTTGATTTAGGGATTCTGTGAGTGCTTTCATTTCCCTATTTGGTGTCTGTCTGGTTGATCTGTCCCTTGATGAGAGTGGGGTGTTGAAGTCTCCCACTATTAAGGTATTAGGATCAATGTATGATTTAAGCTTTAATATTGTTTCATTTACGAATGTAGGTGCTCTTGTATTTGGGGCATAGATATTCAAAATTGTGATGTCCTCTTGTTGGATTTTTCCTTTGATGAGAATATAGTGGCCCTCCTTATCTTTTTTGATTAACTTGGGTTGAAAGTCTATTTTATTAGATATTAGGATGGCTACTCCAGCTTGTTTTCTGGAACCATTTGCTTGAAAAACATTTTTCCAGCCCTTTACTCTGAGGTAGTGTTTATCTTTGTTGCATAGGTGTGTTTCTTGGATGCAACAGAATGTTGGGTCCTGTTTCCGTAACCATTCTGTTAGCCTGTGTCTTTTTATTGGTGAGTTGAGTCCATTAATATTGATAGATAATATTGACCAATGCATGTTAGTTCCTTGTGTAATGGAGTCGATGATCTTACCTTGTTTCATTGCTTGTTTTCTTTTCATTTTTGTTGGGACATTATCTGTATGCCCTGTTTTCTTGGGTGAATTCGTTTTCGTTGGATTGGAGTTTTCCTTCTAGTATCTTCTGTAGGGTTGGTTTGCTGTATAGATATTGCGTAAATTTAGTTTTGTCATGGAATATTTTGTTTTCTCCATCTATGTTGATTGAAAGCTTTGCAGGGTATAGTAGTCTCGGTTGACATTTGTGATCTCTTAGAGTCTCCATGATGCTTGCCCAGGCCCTTCTGGCTTTCATAGTTTCTGATGAGAAGTCTGGTGTGATTCTGATAGGTCTACCTTCATATGTTACTTGGCCTTTTTCCCTTGCTGCTTTTAATATCTTTTCTTTGTTCTGTAGATTTAGTGTTTTGACTATGATGTGACGTGATGTGTTTCTTTTCTGGTCTAGTCTATTTGGTGTTCTGTAGGCCTCTTGTATATTTATGGACATCTCTTTCTTTAAGTTGGGAAAATTTTCTTCTATGATTTTTTTGAAAATATTTTCTGGACCTTGGAGCCTGGAGTCTTCCTTTTCATCAATTCCTATTATTCTTAGATTTTGTCTTTTCATAGCATCCTTGATTTCTTGGATATTTTGTGATTGGAATTTTTCTGATTTTACTTTTTCTTTGAGAGAAGTATCAATTTCTGCAAGTGTGTCTTCAGCTCCAGAGATTCTCTCTTCCATCTCTTGTATTCTGTTGGTGATGCTTACTTTTGTGGTTCCTGATCTTTTCTCCAAGTTCTCCAGCTCAAGAGTTTTCTCACTTTGTGTTTTCTTTATTGATTCTAATTCTGTTTTCATGCCTTGCACCATTTCTTTTATGTGTTTGAATTTGGATTCCTGTCTCTCTACGATGGACTCTATTTCTTTGTTCATTTCCTTTTTGTATGCCACTAATTTCTTCTCTACTTGTGCCTCTATTTGTTTGGCTATGTTTGCCTGTGTTTCTTTAAGGGTTTTGTCTATTTCTTCTTTCTTTACCTCCAATTGACTGGCCATCTCTTTGAAAGATTTGTTCATTTCCTCCTTATGAGCCTCAAATAATTGAGCAAGCATGGCTTTAAGGTCATTTTCCTGTGCTTCTGATGAATTGGAATATCCATCGATTTTGGGGTTTGCTGGTGAAGTCATGATGTCCTGATTTATGTTGGAAATGTTCTTTCGCCTACCCCTGGCCATTGGCTTATCTGAGACCTTCCCTGTTTGTTTTTGGATTCAGCCGATCAGACTGGTACTGTTTCTCTCTCGAGTCTGGAGAATTCTTCAGGAAGTTGAGAGAGGTCCCGTGTCCTTAGCGTATGCTGAGGACTAGCTGTACCTGTGGGAGGAAAGTACGCAGGCGCAAACAGAGGCAAATGCAAGCGTGCGTGCGTGTGTGTGTGTATATGTGTGTGTGTGTGTGTAAGTGGGTGTGGGCGTGTGTCTCGAGGGACAGAGTGATGGCTAATGTTGAACCCTTGAGTGTGTGGGAGGGGCTCTGCAATGTATATGTCGCAGGCGCTAGTGATGATCGCAGCGCAATTTCTGGCATTAACTGCCTTAACTCCTCAATTAGACCCACCGAGCAGGAACTTCAATGTTCCAAGTGCCCCTCTGTTTCCCAAAGTGGGTATATGGGTGGGAGGGGGTTCGATGCCTGGCTTCTGTTTTAGAAGAAGCCAGGATCAGTGGAGCTGCAGATTCTCAAGGGTGCACTCACTTACAGGCAGGACACTTGGCAGAGATCGGCGTATCTGGGCTGTCTGCTCTCTGGTTTGGCCCTGCTTCTTTGATGTGCTCCGCCAGTTCCGTGCTGCTGTCACTGCCAGGTTATGAGGTCTTGCTGCAGCTGGAGATTTCAGGGTGGTCACGTCAGTGGGAATCGGGGTAACCAGCTTTTCTGTTCTCTGGTTTGGCCCTGGTTAGTCTTAAACTGGAGGGCTGATGTGCCCCGCCAGCTCAGTGCTGCTCCGCCGCCAGGTTAGAAAGTCCCGCTGTAACTGGAGACTGGGTTGCTAGTCCAGATGCTTTTGGGAAGTCCTGGGGTCTCTTTACTGTGCTCTCCAAGCTTCGGAGGCCCAGCGCCTGGTGTGTCTAGCTTGTATGGCGTTTCTGTCTGGTTTTGGTGAGTATATAGCGTATTCTCTGTCACTGTGGGATTGGGCGGGCCGTACTGTCAGTGATCGCGATCCTGCGGAGCTAGTATGGCGTCTAGCAGACTCGGGCCCTGGGAGGATGGTGCAGCTGCCGCGCGTGAATCTGGGGCTCCGAGACACAGTACTGCTGGCCTTTGCCGATAAAGGACTTGGGGCTCAGCCTCAGTGGCTGCAGGCCCCAGGCAGTTAGGTCTGCGCTGAGAAAGGCGAGTCCGCTGTGCCGAGGAGGAGGGAGGTCTGGGGGAGGGGAGTGCTGAGAGATCAAAGGATCGTTTCTCACCTTCCCCAAACAAGTCCCTGGGTGACCCGAGACCAAGGTTTTCACCTCTGGCGATGTTCCCTGTTGTTTAGAAAGTCTCTCCGTTGTTTCCCTGGCTTCAGAAGTTCTTCCACTCATCAACTCAGAACTTTTTCTCTTCCACAGCTTGGAAACTGTGTGTGCTAGTCGCCATCTTGGCTCCGCCCCCCATAGCTTTATTTTTTATTCTTCCATTTACTTATTTATTGAATCACTTTATAGCCACTCCCAGCCCTTCCTTCCTGTTCTTCCAGTCCCACCCTCATTCCCCTTCCCCCTAGTCCCCACTCTACTTCTGCTCAGAAAAGGAGAGATTCCCCAAGGGGTTCCAACCCACCCTGATTTTTCAAGTGACAGCAGGATTAAGCACATCCACTCCCATTGACACTAGACAAAGCAGTCCAGCTAGGGGAAAGGAATCCAGAGGCAGGCAACAGAGTCAGAGACAGCTTTTACTTGCCCACATGCTGACCAGCTGCACATTGGCTACATACATGTAGGAGATTGAGGTCAGCCTGTGTAGTCTCTGTGAACCTCCATGGGCCCATGTTATTCACTACACACTTATATAATCAAGAAAAAATTATTTTCTCCATTTGCACGTGTATGCATTCATTCAACCACCTGTTTTGATGCCATCTTTCGTCAGGTACTACTCTAAATGCTGAAAATGCGGTATTTTACAATACCTAATGCTTTTCCAGAAGGAAGGTTCTTACTTGCTTTATTCCCAAGGTTGGGAGGTTGGGCCTGAAAATTCCAGCCATCTAGTGGCTTACTGGTTGTTCCATCAAGCAACCCTGATCTGCAAGCTAACTAGGAGTCCACCAAGGTTAACCAGGAGCCCACCAAGAGTTTCCTTAGTAGACGAAAGACATTACTACAACAAAGTAAAGTTTCAAAGTTTTGGGAACTCTGGATTAGGAGCAAGTGTCAAAGACCATATAGTTTCTCTAATATAAATTGACCATATGTTTTCAATGTACATTAGAAACCGGAAGCAGAGAACATATATTTATAAACTAAAAATCTATGCCTTATATCACAATATTGGTTTGAAGCAAGTCATTCTAGACATTCCTAGCTGTGTAATGAAATGCTCCAAGAGGAAAAACAACAACTTAAGGAATAAATAAGGAATAAGAGTTGCAGGCTTTCTTTTAAACATTTCAACTTTAATAACCCTCTTAACATGTGCTTTCTTTATATTAATATTCTTCTTGCATTTTGTTCAGATTTAGAGACTTTTAAACATACTTTTGTACACTCCTACTTAGCATTCACATGTAGCACCTGGAGTGGTAAGAAAGTTATTTTAAAGGCTGAGAAAAATCCGTACAAATACATAGAGATAGTTTTGATTAAAATAAACTAATTTTACTCTTTATTTTATGTATGGCATTTTCCATAAAGCTAAAGTTGATGATAATGATTCAGAGCAGGCAGGGAGGGCTTCCGTGGATCCTCATGTATGCTGATAGGTAGGCCTGGAAAAGTGTCACTAACTGCTCTGTAACCAGACAATGTACAACATGGTCTAGTAAAAGCGCGCTCTGCAAACTATCATTCTCATCTCTGGGAACCACTACTAAGGAGAGATGCCAGATTTGTGGCTATCGACTGTCCCAATGTCGAGAGAAGTGGGAGAACTTTCTTCTAAGGGTTAGCTAATAGAAATCCAGTCAGTGATAAGCCTTCATTGGCTTATAAAATATGTGTACACATGGATGATTTTCGTTGTTCTCTTCACTGGGAAGGCAGAATATTTGCTTCTTTTCAGAAATTAGAAGTACATAGACTTGCTGATTGTGAGGGAGCATAGATGGAACACAGAAATAAATCAAGATTAAATACAAGCTGTCATTTCAGAGCCTGCTAGAGCAAGAAAGTCAACCCCATTACTAACAAGTGTCAGAGGAGGTAGAGGAGGATTCACAGGGTCCTAATAAAAAGCATAGGAAAGTCCCAATTAGACAAGTCAAAAGGCAATATCTCTTATGAATGGTTGTTGGTTCAGGGTCAGGTTTACCTCAGGGTAGTTGATCTTGAATTGAAATCAAGGGTAAAATATAGGGAATCTGGCAATCATTTGACCAAGCCTTGTTTTTAAAACATTTATTAGTTTGTTTCTTATGTGTGAATGTGTGTTTATATGAACATGCAAATGCCAGTGGTACAGTGTGTTGTGAATACCAGAGGACAAATTTCTAAAGTTCGCTTTTTTCTATCCTGTGGACTCCAGGTATTGAACTTGGGCCATCAAGTTTTGTGGCCGGTGCCTTTGCCCACTGAGTTATCTCTGCTTTCTGAATAAGCCTTTACCTTTCTGGACCTACTGCTTCGGAGTTTGTATTTTGGCTTCTGTGGTTTTGTCTGTGCTTTACTCAAGTCTGAGCATAAGTTTTTAGCTCAATCCTGGTTATGTTGATGTGCTTTATAATTATTTATTAAGTTATAACTCATCTCTCCATTGTTGGCAGGGGGTAGGGAATCTTTATCCAATAACACTAACTGTGTTAATTTGGTAGCATTGCCCATGAGTACTAGTTTTGCAAGCATGGAAGAGGCAAGACTTAGTGGGATACGACGTGTTGTCCATGCTTCCAGAAGTTTGCTGAAGATAAGCAATGTGTGGCATGGTTTTGAGGAGGCCCTGAGAAGCCATTATGTGAAGGTGTGGAAGTAAAGCTTAAATCTCACTGAAGATCCCAGAACTATGGGGTATGCACTGAGCAACAGCAGGTGTGAAGTGGAACCAGCTCAGGAGAGAGTCTATGATGTCTCCTCAGATGATGGAGCTTTAGAAGTAGAGCTACTCAAGCCTAAACGATATTTGTACTGTAGGATTTAGTGGTTGCGCTACTGGGTTTTGGTCTTTTTTTGCCAAATCTTTTTTTTTCCAACCCCCCATTTTTATTTTAGAGCTTGAAAGTGAAATATCTAACACTGTGAATTGAAAATATGTCAATTACTTTTAGATGTTATGGAAGATCACATTTAAGAGATTTTCTGGGTTTTTGAGAAGACTCTACATTTATACTTTTGAGCACTGTTCGGATTCTTTAAGACTATGGAATCTTTTGACATTCAAAAATATTTTGCACCGTGAGGTGGCCATGGGGTAATGAGAACACAAGTGAAATATTAATTTTTAAAATGATATTTTGGAGTATCAAATTGACAAGGAATAAGTTTGTGTTGGTTAATATTATCAATTCGACAGAATATATAATCACCCAAATGATAAATCTTTAGACATGTTTATGCGGGAATTTCTAGATTTGATTAACTGTGTGGGGAGACCTCCGGGCTGGGTTGCTAGATTGGATAAAAGGAGACCTTGAGGTAAGCATTCATGTTCATGTTTATATGTGTCCTGACTTTGACCTTCCTCAAGTTCTTGTTACGGAGACTTCCCTCCAGTGATTGCCTACACTTTCAAACCATGAGTCAAGGTAAGCCCCGTATTTTCAGTTGTTTTTGCCAGAGTGATGAAGAACAGAAGATACCAATGACCAGTGGGTGGCATCTCATTTTATCAACAACAGTAAATAATGATTCTTGGTGTGCAAGTTCTAGAAGGAGCAAATCTGCTGTAGGGGGGAACACAATATATGGAAATAAGTTGAGTGATATCACACTAATGATACCTGCAAGAAAAGATGTCCAATGACCTCCAAAAAGGAAGCTTTGTGGAAAACACTGAATATCCAGTTCATACCGCAAGGTGTTGATAGCATGGCCTCCAGCAGAGAATAAAGATGAATAAAGATGAAACCAGAGAATAAAGATGTCTAGACCAGTAGAATATCATGTCTTGGGGCCACAGATGGAAGCATAGGGAGGGCAAAAACTACAGGGAGTTCATCTTTGGACTTTTTCAGATCCCACCATATTTTAAAGAGTTGTACTCACAGCTAAGAAATATTGTCCTGAATGATACTCATATGTTAGGGATCCAGTGTTTTAAATGCATAGCTATATTTAAGAGAGCATTTAAGAGAAAAACCTGTCTTACAAAGGGAGGGAGTATCACCTCTCTGTTTCTAACAGTAGTACTCTAGCATCAAGTTCATACTTGAAAATATTTTTCTCGGTATACCTGTGGTGATATTTGGTTAATAGGAGGAAGATAACAACCATAAGATTTTTAGGGTCAAATTGGACTTATGGTTTTGTGTCTGAAGTCCCAACTGGCAGAGTAACACTGGGGTAGCTGCAATTTGTTTTTTCTTCTTTGATGCTCTACTTCCATAGGGGAAATAAATCTTTCATTGAGGTTTCCATCACATCCATTGACAATAGGGAGGAATGCACAAAAACATTCCAGCAGGAACACAATACTTTGAATCTACCCTGGAGGCCAGAGATGGCACCTGTGTTTTCCAACCAATCTGAGCATACAAGCCTGTAGCCTATCCTAACTCTTGCAAATCAAACCAAGCAAGAAAGCAATGCTTTAACAGGCCCACAGGGAAGAGCTCTCATTATAAACCTGGAGTTCTTTTCTAAACCAGCAGCCTCAATATGCCAACCATCTCACAGCACTTCTTTCCATGTCCACACTGCCTGTCACTGCCTCTTTTTCCATTGATTTTTTTTTTCTCATAAGAAAACTAAGTTATTACAGTCTTCCAGAAACCCCACAGGAAGTAAGTCTATTGGTTATTCTAAAGTGCACCATTACTATCTACCTTGTATAACGGAGCACCCTAAAATACTACAAAGAGAAAGAGCCTAACAAAGCTAAGCTACTAAAATGTAATCCAGAGAGAAGATAGAGAAAGTTGGGTGCTTACTGGAAAACTTAGTGTGGCTTCTTGCTAACTGCCACTGAACAAGTTTTCAAGCCTGAAAACTACAAATACAAATTAGTTATGTGGTACTAACATTTTTTACAAGTTACAAGCACTTTCACATGCTTTTTTCTGAGCTCTTTTCTCTTTCATGATAATCTCATTTCACATACACACTCACACACGCACTTTCTTTTGCAATTGAGAACAGGAGGGTGCACAGAGCTTTAGAAACTCAAGGTCATGAAAATCTAGAAAGGAGTAAGTTTAGACTGCAAATGCCATGCTCTTTTCTGATGTTCCTTATTTATATCCTATGCAGCTATCTGGTCTCCTGGGATGTAAAAGAAGCCTGTTTCAATGTGGCTAAATAAAAATGGATCAAAATGGCCTGAGTGATGCAGTTTAAGCCATCTGAAGACACTGTGCTCCAATCACTGTCTTTCATGTTTTGCCCGAACCCTGCCTGCCACCTGAATAAAAAATGATTAGAGCAGATTGCCACTAAAGAGAATGCTGCTTTCCATCCAGGCGGCAAGGCATGATAAAAGAGATCTTAAGGATTCTGGCAAATGAGAGCTGCAAGTCTGCATTTCTTTTTTTAATTTCATGAGCTGATACAAATCATAGGGACCTGTCAGGGAGCATTCAAAGGTACAGGGCAACAAAACTTCAGAGATCTGTAAGGAGTGAAAGCAGCTCACGGCTCATCATAATTAAAGAGCTAGTTTTCTTCAGCAGTATCAGTTCCAGCAGGACTTTCAGCACCTTTTACTTTCACTGGATTTTTTGTTTTTGACCTTGGGATAAAAGAGGGGAGAACAGAGAACTCCAAGCAATCACCCAGAAGTATGTAATAGGCCAGTTTCTTGTAAGAGTTGTGAGTTACTCAGTCAACAATTAAATAATTTAAGACGAGACCTTGTCCTTCAAATGAAGATGGCTCAGAAATTACAAATTTACTTTTCTTTCCAGAAATGAGAGAATTAAATAGTCTGGATCCTAACACTAATAATATTCTGGGATTCTGAGAGGTTTTTCCTATCTCAATAGGTGATCGTGGATGGAAAGTCTTTTGGTTTATTTTTTAATTGTTTATGGCATTTTTTTTTTCAGTAAAATTTACTTAATGTCACCAAGCAGGACTCAAACTCAGTATGTAGCTATAAGGCTAACATTCTCAAGATTCTCATGCCTCCATCTCCCAAGTACAGGGATTTCAGACACGCAGCATGATGCCCAGCCTACACTTTTGATTTTAAAAGGCCATTTTTATTTCATCATCCTTAAAAAGGCACTTCCTGTAAATGACCTTCTGATGCCTCATTTACAGATTAAATTAGGTCAGTGACTCTATTCTATGTAAAGGAATTAATTGAATTTGGAAACAACGAAGCAACTGTGTCTTTCTTTGCCTTTGGCACATTCTCTGTTTTGGGTCAAGGTTGATATCCCACAGTATTCTTAGGTGATTTCTTTTGATGTCCTATGCTTACATGTTTGACGAAAGCAGATCTCAGCCATGAACAAACATACTAAGAGCAGTGAACTTCTCACATTAGTGGTTTATGGTTCATCAAAAACATCCCAGCATGAGCATCACAGGCAGAGTTTGTGGTAGGTGAGATCTTCCCGGCTTCCTCGATGATGACAGTCCTTGGCAGCCTTCAAACTCAGTGCAAGCATTTGACACTAAGCATGAACTCATACCAAATTTAGCCACTTATGCATACCAGACCTCTTTACCCCATCAAAGTAGGGGGGAGAAACCTCTTCTTAAAGATGAGACTTCCCACAAATATTAAAAGTTAAACACACAAAGAAGAAAGAGAAGAACAAGTACGCCAGCCCATCATGATCTATAGGTTTTATTATGCTCACTGAAGACTTTATTTTATTTTATTTTTTTGAGAGCCTAAAAGCCAGTGTTTTTTATTTTTATTTTTATTAATTATAGTTTATTCAGTTTGTATCCCTTCTGTAGCTCCCTCCCTCCTAGCTTCCAATCCCACCCTCCCTCCTCCTTCTCCACCCATGCCCCTCCCCCAGTCCACTGATAAGGGAGGTCCTCCTCTCTTTCTTTTCTTTTTTTTTTTTAAATCTTTTATTTATTTTTTATTAATTACACTTTATTCATTTTGTATCCCCCCATAAGCCCCTCCCTCCTCCCCTGCCAATCCCACCCTCCCTCCCCTTTCTGCATGCATGCCACTCCCCAAGTCCACTGATAGGGGAGGTCCTCCTCTCCTTCTTTCTGATCTTAGTCTATCAGTTCTCATCAAAAGTGGCTGCATTGTCCTCTACTGTGGCCTGGTAAGGCTGCTCCCCCCCAGGGGGAAGTGATCAAAGAGCAGGCCAATCAGATTATGTCAGAGGCAGTCCCTCTTCCCATTACTATGTAACCCACTTGGACACTGAACTGCCATGGGCTACACCTGTGCAGGGGTTCCAGGTCATCTCCACAAATAGTCCTTGGTTGGAGTATGAGTCTCTGGGAAGTTCCCTGTGTTCAAATTATCTTGTTCTGTTGCTCTGCTTGTGGAGTTCCCGTTCCCTCCAGCTCTTACTATTTCCCACTTCTTACATAAAATTCCATTCACTCTGCCCATCAGTTGGCCATCAGGCTCAGCATTATTTTTTAAGGAGAGAAATCATACTGAAATAGTTGAAGCTTCGTATGCACACTCTTTCTAATTTTTACCTTCTTGTTTAGAAGTTAATAGAAAGCTGATGTTGGTGTGTTCTTCTCATCAGTGAATTTCTTAATTATATGCATATGCATATGCAAAATCATTTTGCATTTTGCATATATAGTATCACTCATGTTGTCACACTTCCACCTTATTTGTTCACTGAAATCATGCTTATGAGGACATGGATGTTGTTACATTTAGATCTAGCTTATTCATTGTGACTACTGTGCAGTAACTCACTATAGAACTGCAACCTAATTTATTCATTCATGTTATTAGATCTAGTAGTTTAATCAATTTCAAAGACTAATAATATTTTATGTCTTTCAATGAAGTAAATATAAGACATCTTCATACATATAAATTGAGCAATTCAGATAACATTAACAAGGGTCACCAAAAAACAAGCCAAAAAAGAAAAAAATAATCTAAGATGGGAGAAAGAAAACATCATGGTTAAAAAAGGCTTTAGAAAGTACATTTCTATTCTCTATATACACATAAAAATGTTTAAATTTTTTTAGCATTTTATAATGTCTTTATTATTTTAAAGATTCTTTTTACATTTTTATTAATTATACTTTATTTACTTTGTGTCCCCCATAAACTCCTTCCTCCTCCCCTCCCAATCTCACCTTCCCTCCCCCTTCTTCACACCTGCCCTTTCCCATTCTCAATGGCAAAAAACTAGAATAAATGAAAAAAGTAAATGAAAATAAATTGAAGAATTATACAGCGTGAGTTTAAAATCATTATAAAGTCATAGTAATCAAAACTGTGCACAAATATCTATTTGTATATATCTATAGATAAATAGATAACTAGACAGATGTACAGATGACAGACAGATGGGGGTGTATAAGATCTACACATACATAGCCAATTGGGATTGAAAGATGTGAAAAAATTCTAAAAGATTTTAATGGTTAGCCTTATTAGTGAATAATGCTGAAAAACTGTGAGTTTAGATCTGAATAACAAAACAAAGCAAACTTTACAGCTTATATAAAATGCACCTCAAGACAGAACTATGTGTAAAATATAAAAAATTTAGAAGAAAATAACAAACCATATTTGTGATCTGATATAGCACTAATTTTTAAATCTATAGAAGAAACATTATGGAATAACTTCATAGCACTTTAGACATTAGGAAAAACACTGGGCACTCGAGTTCTGGGCTCACAGATCTGCCTGCACTCCTGGGGGCATGTGGGCACTGGGGAGAGCCAGGTGAGACTCTTCCCTCCTGAGCCTGCTTGCTGTGTCCCCAAGATCATCCAACAGTGGGAAACCTCACCAGCTCCTGCTCTTTATTTTCTGGCTCACAACTCTGCCTGCATTTCTGGAGACCTGCCAGCACCAGGGACAACCAGATGGCTAAAGACCAGTGTAAGAACACAATCAAAAGCCAGGGCAATATGACACTACCAGAGCCCAGCAATACCACTCAGGAAGCCCTGGATATCCTTACACAGCTGAAGGACACACACACACACACACACACACACACACACACACACACACACAATGTATATGCTCACATATATATGTACACATATGTATATGTAATATACATGTATGTGTGTATATATGTATACATATGTGTGTGCATATATTTACACATATATACCATATATACACAATGTATGTACAAATGTACGTATGTGCATGCATATATGTATGTATGTATATGTATGCTTGCTGTGGTGGTTGGACGAAGAATGCCCCCACAGGCTCATATGTTTGAATGGGAATGGCACTACGTGAGAAGACTTTGAAAGATCAGGGGGTATGGGCTTGTTAGAGGAAGTGTGTCGCTAGCAGTGGGCTTTGAGGTTTCAATAACCCACACCAGGCCCCGTCTATCTCTCTCTGCCTATGACTCAGGTTGCAGCTCTCAGGTACACTTCCAGTGCCATGCTTGCGCCATGTTTCCTGCCATGATGATAGTGGACTCGTCCTCTGAAACTGTCAGCAAGCCCCCAGTTGCCGTGGTCATGGTGTCTCTTCACAATAGAAAACTGACCAAGATACCCGCCTCGGCAATTATAACTAGACAGAGGAGCAGAGCACCCCACGGGCAAGCTGTATCTCTACCTCAATCTGGACAGAACGCTGTACTCATTTAAAATTCAAGTATCTAAGTTCTGTGAGTCAGTACATACTGTTTAGTTTCAAAGAAGCTTCCTTCAGCAATTCCCTCTGCTAAGGACAAGTTCCTTTCTATGCTACAGAAAGAGCATAGCAAATTGAGTGTGTCCTCTTATTTAATGTGCGCGGCTGAAAGATGCAATCCCTGAGTATCAAGTATTCGTGCAATGCATGTTGCTTAACCCCATGAAGGAGAATGTTAGTGTTGGGAATGAGTCTAGCAACACGAGTCAATTGTTGCTTTTCTTCTCTGACCTTCTTCAACGTTAACTGGGAAACAATGTATAAATTTTTCAGCGTTCCCAGATTGCCAATAGCTCATGAGTGGCTATTATTTCTCATTAAATATGGCTGGATATAACTAAAATATTGACATAATTTCCTAAGACAGAGTAGATATTTTTCCTAGGATAAAAGTTTGTTCTTATCTGAGAACTCACTGAAACAGCATTGCACACAGTCAATCAAATGCAAATTTTCACCCCGTGATTTATTTAAACCTATAATCTTCTACAAAACCAGCACTAGGAAATATAACCCTGTTTCTTAGCCTTAATAACAGTGCCGGGTCATGTTACAAAGAAATCACCCATTTCATAATTTTTAAAGTAAGGACTCAAAACTGTGAGGCACTGAGAACTGTGAGAACACTGAGCTCAGGCAAAGACCCAAGCTGTTTACTTAGACTCACTAACTCGGTGGGTAACACTCCTTTTCTACCCAGGCCTGAACATTGGTAATGAGGATCAGATGAATACTGTAGAGTAATTCCAAGTTACTACTTTGAAGAGAAACACTTGTTTGTACAGCTTTCAAGAGTTAAATTCCTACATTGCCTTAACTGCCCTGTTCCTGGTTTAGAGTAGTAACTAAGAGAAATAATGCTGAAGCCAACCACTAGATACCAATGTGTCACTCAGAATCAGCCACTAACTCTCCTATATTTTACTCACAAAGAATCCTGAAAATAATATAGCATGCTTATATCAAACAGGACAAATACAAGTAAAGAACAGAAGAGGTTTAGCTCACTATAAGCATGCAATAAACTCAGGCTTATTATTTCCACCCATTAATTACCCCCATTCTATTTTACCCTTGGGTTAAATATCATTTACATGATCTTATAATGGTTATTTCCAAAGTATGTCATCAGGCAAAATAGATCAAGTGAGCTCCATTTAATGATGTAATTAATTAATCATTGGGGCTTTATTTAAGTCCCAGACATTTTCATCTAAGAGATATTAATTTATTTGGGCTATTTCATATTTGGGCTACACAAAGAGTACTTTGTTCATAAGCACACTCTTACCCCTGTCCTAAATCACCCTGAATTAAAACTCAGTCAAATGGCAATACTGCCTGGTACTTCCCACAGGTCTTATGTTTATTTGTGTTTTGTTTTTTCTTTGTTTCTCCAGAAGTTTAATTTTCTAAATATAAGAAAATATTTCTATTATGCTAATATGAGTAAAAGTAAATTTCATTAAAAATTTCATTTGGAGAATTTACATTGAGATCTCTATGTAAAATTTCTTAGATGTGAAAGTTACAGTGACATCGTGGGATAGGAATTTAGATTAGAACAATAACAATAAAACTTACTGAGGAAGCTGGAGGGAGGCCACTATAAGGAGACCTATAGAACCTGGGCCGATGGGGGCTCACAAAGTGCCGGGGCCAGCCGGGCAGAGTCGAACGGTTCTTGAGTTGGGCGTGAGGATTAAAATTAATAAAATAAACACACAGCACACAGGAAACTTTTTAAAGGTCCAGACTCGACAGCCACGGCAAAAGGCAGGCTGCTGCAGCAAGCAGTGCCAGCAGCAAGCCTCAAGTCTCTGCCTGCCTCCTCTGCCTCCAGCCTTCTTTTCTGTCTCCAGCCTTCTCTTCTGTCCTCCGGCTCCTCCCATAGCACAACATTGTATCTAGTTGCTTATTTGTGTCCTGTTTACACAAGAGTTGAGACAGGATGCTTGGAGCATCATCTTCAGCCTTCTTTTGCAGTAACTGTCAGCCTGTCTTTTTATTGTAGAGTTTCTGAGCCAGAGTAGAAACATCTCAGAACAATAGGTTAATTTGCACAAGGAGCTAGAGGAAGAGGTGACCCTCACAAGCTATCCCACCTGCTGTCACAAACAAAAGGAGATGGACTTGCAAGTTCTCTGCCATTAGTAAAGGCCTGCTAAAAGCCATCTCTCCACCGAGATTTAAATATCAAAGCCGGCCGCTTGGAGTCACGGCTCCCGACGACAAAGACAGAACCACCAACCAAAGAGCATGCCTGTGCTGGACATAGACCTCCTATACATATGTAAGGGATGAGCAACTTCTTTGTGTGGGTTCCCCAACAGTTAGAGTGGAGGCTGTGTCTCACTCTGCCGTCCACTTTTCAGTGCCTGTCACTACCTGGGCTCCCATGTCTGGCCTTAGGGGAAGAGGCTGCACCTAGTCCTGCTGCAACTTGATGCACCAAAGGTGGGCTGTTACCCATGGGAGGCAGGGCTCCTCTTCTCCAAGGACAAGGATATAGGGAAACAGGAAAGGCAGTTTTAGGGTGAGAGGAGAGAAGGGAAGACGGCTTCAGTTGGGCTGTAAAGTGAATTTTAAAAATGAAGTTTCATGCAGTTTTTATTACTGTTGCTCTGTAGTACAGCTTGAGATAAGGGATGGAGATACCTCCACATGATCTTTTGTTGCAAAGGATTGTTTTGGCAATTCTGGGGTTTTTGTTTTCTATATGAAACTGAGAACTGTTCTGTCAAGTTCTCTAAATTATGTTGGTATTTTGATGGGAATTGCATTGAATCTGTAGATTGCTTTTGGCACAAAGGCCATTTTTACTCTGTTAATCCTACTGATCCATGAACATGGGAGATCTTTCTAGCTTCTGATATTTTCTTCTATTTCTTCAGAGACTTGAAGATTTTTTTCAAACAGGTCTTTCACTTGCTTGGTTAGAGTCACACCAAGGTACTTTATGTTATTAGTGGCTATTGTGAAGGGTGTTGTTTCCCAAATTTCTTTCTCAGCCCTTTTGTCTTTTGTATACAGGAGGGCTACTGATTTTTTTGAGTTAATTTTTTTCCAGCCACTTTACTGAAGGTGGTTATCAGCTGAAGGAATTCTCTGGTTGAAAGAATGGTGTATCAATGGAATTGAATAGAAGACTCAGAAACAAACCCACACACTTACAGATACTTGAGTTTTAACAAAGAAGCCAAAACAATACAATAGAAAAAAAAAGTAGCATCTTCAACAAATGGTGCTTGTCTAACTGGAAGTCTATCTGTAGAAAAATGCAAATAGATCCATATTTATCACCCTGAACAAAACTAAGGTCCAAGTGGATCAAAGACCTCAACATAAAACCAGACACACTACATATGTTAGAAGAAAAAGTGGGGAACAGCCTTGAATTCATTGACACAGGAGACAACTTCCTGAACAGAACAACAACAGCACAGGCTCTAAGATCATCAATCAATAAATGGGACCTCATGAAACTGAAAAGTTTCTGTAAAGCAAAGGATACTGTCATTGTAACAAAATGACAGCATACAAACTGGGAAAGGATCTTCACCAACCCTTTATCTGACAGTGGGCTAATATCCAGAATACATAAAAAACTCAAGAATTTGAAAAGCAACAAATCGAGTAATCCAATTAAAAAAATGGGCTACCAAGCTAAACAGAGAATAAATACTATTCAGCAATTAAAAACCATGAAATTTGCAGGCAAATGATAGGAACTAGAAAAGATCATCCTGAGTGAGGTATCCCAGAAGCAGAAAAACACACATGGTATATACTCACTGATAAGTGGATATTAGACATATAATATAGGATAAACATACTAAAATCTGTTCACCTAAAGAAGCTAAGCAAGTAGGAGGACCCTGGGTAAGATAATCAATCCTCATTCAGAAGCACAAATGCTATAGACATTGGAAGCAGGAGAAAACAGGGAACAGGATAGGAGCCTACCACAGAGGGCCTCTATCCAGCAGGGTATCAAGGCAGATGCTGAGACTCATAACCAAACTTTGGGCAGAGTGCAGGGAATCTTACGGTACAGCAGCTCCCCAAAGAGAGCAACAGAACCAAGAAATCTGGGCCCAGGGGTCTTTTCTGAGACTGATACACCAACCAAGGGCCCTTCATGGAGATAAGCTAGAATCCCTGCACAGATAGAGCCCATGGCATCTCAGTGTACAAGTGTGTTCCCTAGGAAGGGGTATAGAGGCTGTCTCTGGCATGAACTCAGTGATAGGCTCTTTGATCACCTTTCCCCTGAAGGGAGAGCAGCCTTACCAGCACACAGAGGAAGAGAGTGCAGCCAGTCCTGATGAGACCTGACAGGCTAGGGTCAGATAGAAGGGAGAGAGGACTTCCCCTATCAGTGGACTTGGAAACAGGCATGTGAAGAGATAAGGAAGGGAAGGTGGGATGGGGGTACAACGGAGGGGTCTACAGCTGGATACAAACTGTATAAACTGTAATTAATAAAAATATATTTTAAAAAATGACATTTCATTTAGAATAGCTTTTTTATTAATACAATTCTGCTTTAGCTCAAGTAACGCACGACATTGCCAAATTCCCTTAATCACAAAAGAACTCTATATCTGACTGAGAGTCACTTCAAAAGTCTCCATTTCAGACCTCAACTAATCCATCCAGACAATATAATAATATCAGCAAGTCAGGGTAAAATACTTGTTTCTATATATTTTTTTCTCCTTGATAGTTGACTGAATTAATGGAAGTAATATAAAAAGTGTCAGACAACTTGTGACATAAGTTTCCAGAGTTTTGAGACAGGTGACTAAGTACCCAGGCAGCCAGCTCCCTGCTACATGGTAATTAAAAGGCACATGTGTGACCTTAGTATCTGTGAATCATCTCTTGGCCTTTTACTTTTGACATCTTTAAAATTCATTTCAGATTTTAGCAGCTCTTCGGTCCATCCTGCTGTTTTCAGATACTGGGAATATAGTAACACATCAGTGAAGACGTTTTGTGCTTTTTAAATTGTGGATGTGATTTCTTTCCTTTCCATTCTTTGTCTAAGTAATAGATCTAAATCATCTCTGATTTGTCAAGATTATATACTTTATATCTAGACAGGTAACACAATGTAATAGAAATGATGCTCAAATCCACATACAATCTTCCATGATGGAAACAAAGGAGATTTATTTCAAATTCCCTGTTTCATTTAAAGAAAAAACAAGGCATTTTTATCCCTTTAATTTTCTAGACTTTGCCTTTTAACTTTCATCTTGTAACTTCTGTCATTTAACTTTCATCTTGTAACTTTTGTCTTTTAACTTTCATCATGTAACAATTTCAACTTAATAAGGCTTTTAAAAAAAGCTGTTTTTCCCATAAAAGTTTGTCTAGAGGGGAATATTGAAAAGATTCATTTCCATTTCTTTGGTTGAAGAATGAAAGGATTTTTAGTTAATATACCTGACTCAACCTGCCCACTGAAAATACTATGTAGGGAGGGAATATTCTTGATTTCAAAGTCATC
Source organism: Psammomys obesus (assembly GCF_907164565.1). Taxonomy (NCBI): domain Eukaryota; kingdom Metazoa; phylum Chordata; class Mammalia; order Rodentia; family Muridae; genus Psammomys; species Psammomys obesus. The sequence goes on from NW_026586816.1 coordinate 10,541,122, forward strand.
CTGATTAATAAAATGTTCAAGGAGTTCCTAAGTGTCCTATAAAAGAAGAGAATTTTAATGCATGTGTGGAAAGGGTCCTAACCAAAAAACAAAAAAAAAAAGTGTAAAGAAACAAAAGACTTTCCTATGAAAGGGACACAAAGTGTGTGGTAAGTGTGAGGCTCCTATTCTGTAATGTTAAATAATACTGTATTTTTCCTCTTCTAGATTATTGAATTCATATTATGAGAAGGTATCAGAATAACGTTGGTGTTATCAAGCCATGTAGAGCATGCTGGTCCTCAGATTATCTAATTTCTGACCTTAACCTATTTAGTTTGGAGAAATCCATTTTTTTTTTTTGTTAAAACATTTTTGTGAGACACAGTCTTGCTATAGGTAACCCAAACTACACCAAAACATGATCATCTGCTTTAGCCTTCCAAGTGCTGGGATTACAAGTGTATACTAGTGTCCCTGACAGAAATCACAGCTTCCTATCCTGTGGTTTTTTCATATTGGCCTGACAATTTAGAGATGACACTTTAGATTTAAATTTTAATGTCAAATTATTAGAATTCCATAAAGTTTACTAACGACATTCCAGGCAAAGCCAGAGTGTCCAACTTGCTGAGACTGGTTGATTTATTCTTTGGGAGTTTTGAGAAATATCTTAAGACAAAGCATGAATCCAGAGATCTTGTAAAAGGAGGATTATGATCCACAGAAATTAAGTGGCTTATTTAAGAGCCCCATTCTTATTAAAGACTATATCATGGTTTAGAATTAAGATATGGGCAAATGGATTCTATGATGCATATCTCAAACATACTAATAATACATAGAATGGCATGATATTCTATGCTATTTTAGGACCTCTTATTGAAGTAATATGTTTTCTTAGTCACACATCTTCATAAATATGTGTTTACTTCTTCAACCCTCCCTAACATTTTAAAGAAATAGAAAATATTTTATGTATTTTTGTTCTTTCTTGATCATTTCTTGATCATTTACTACTATAATTTATACAGATGGTTTTAGAATAGGTAAAGAAATAGAGAAAGATAAAAACAGTTTATGGCCATCCGTAAAGAAATAGAGGAAATTGCAGCCAAACAGTTAGTGGCCTATAGAGAGGAAATGCTTAAATCACTGAATGAAATAAAAGAAAAAGAGGATTGTTCAAACAAACAGATGAAGGAATTGATGGAAAAACAGGAAAATATAGTCAGACAAGTGACAGAAATCAATAAAATGGCTCAAGACCTAAAGATAGAATTGGAAAACTTAAAGAAAACACAAATGGAGGAAATTGCGGAAAGAAAGAACTTAGGGAAGAAAACAGGAACCATAGAGGTTAGCATAACCAATAGACTACAAGAGATGGAAGAAAAAATCTCAGGTGTGGAAGATACAATGGAAGAAATAGATGTATCTGCCAAAGAAAATGTTAAATCTAAAAAAATTCCTGACACAGACCATCCAAGAAATTCAAGACAACATAAAAAGACAAAACCTAAGAATAATAGGTGTAGAGGAAAAAGAAGATTCCCTGCTCCAAGGACCAGAAAATGTTTTCAATAAAATCATTGAAGAAATTTTCCCTAACTTAAAGGAGAGACCAATAAGAATTCAAGAAGCCTACAGAACACCCAACAAATTAGACCAGAAAAAAAAAAAATCCTCCCGCCACATAATAATCAAAACAGTAAGTATACAGAACAAAGAAAAGATACTAAAAGCTGCAAGGGAAGAAGGCCAAGTAACATATAATGGCAAACCCATTAGAATCACACCTGACTTCTCAACAGAGACTATGAAAGCCAGAAGGGCCTGGACAGATATCATACAGACCCTAAGAGAACACAGATGTCAGCCCAGGCTACTATACCCAACTGTCGCGCGCGGTCTTTGCCGATAAGGACGACGCAACAACCGAGGATTTCTTCAGCAGCAAGTTTATTGAACAGCTCTTTCTTGCAGATGGTGAAGGACCCAAACCCCAGGTTGTGCTCTGCTTAAATAGCCAGCAGCGCGACCTGTCCGTCTGTAATTGGTGCTCTGTTCAAGTCTTCATAAGCATATGGCTGGCAATTGGAGTGCAGCCTAAACCCTCATTAGCATAAAGCTGCGCACGCGTAAACTGCAGGGCAGCGCAGGCAAGAAGCGCGAAAATGCTGGCAAGAAGAACCAGGAAGCAGGAAGCCGGCGCCATCTTGTAATGGCGGGAGCGGCTCCCAACATCTCCCCCTTTTATATATATTAAAGGCCATCTCAATCAGAAAAATAACACACCATGAGGTTACCGATCAGCCTGCTGAGCCAACAGCATCAGCGATCAAGGAGTTTACACAGTGTAAGAGACCCTCTGCACCTTGAGTCCCGTGCAATGGGAACCTGAGCCCTGGGAGGTGCAGAGGTCTGTCTTGAACAGCATCCTGGTGCAATGGGAACCTGTGCCCGTCAGGAGTGCTACAAGTTCGGACAGTGTCTCAACGATTGAGCATGTTAAGCCAGACTTGGGGGGATGTCCCCTGTTCCACAGCCAGCATAGCCCGCACCATGGCCACATTTTTAAGATGTTGTTGTCTTTTGAATCTGCAGAGCAACCAAAAACAGAGGAACAGTCCAGCCAGTAGCAACACTCCAAATATTCCCACGCCAACCCACTCCTTAAAATAGGAAAAGGCAGAAGATAGACATTGGCAAATAAGGTAGTCCCAGAGAGTCATTAGTGGAATCTCCTGGGTCTCCACCTCCAAGCTCGTCAGCAGTCCGTTCAACATCAGGATCAGGATCAAAGTTAGGGTCAGGCTCATCTTGCTTCACCACCCGGGTCAATTGCGCCGGAACCCAAATTGGATTTTCTTGGTCCTGTGGGAAAATACACACAGCTCCCCTGGATCTTATTAAAATAAGATCCGGTCCTTTAATGATTATAAGAGCAGAGAGCACAGCTGCTGCCAAGCTTTGATTTGTTACCGGTATTTGTTCATATACTTCAGGTGGGTATAAGGTCTGATTAACTACCCGAGCGTCCTCCCAGATTGGGAACGCGGTTTTAATCCGCTTCCTCTCTTTTTTTGATATCAGGGAAAATTTTATCTCTGTAGATTTGGGTTTTTCAGTGGCTGACTTCCGCATGGAGAACCCGGAAGTGCCAGCATAGGCCACATATGGTGGCGGATCCGGGCGGTAACGCCCTTCCTCATATTTAGCTGCTTCCTCATCCAACTCTGCCTGCTCGTCAGGGTCGAGCCCTGACTCCTCATCAGTTTGTTGATTCTCAGAAGAGCTGTTTTCGCTCTCTGTAGACTCCGGCTCGCTCGATGACGAGGCGGCTTTCTTCTTTTCCTTGCTACCAGTCTGTTTTGGTTTCTTAAACTTCTTAACTAGCTTTTGCGCCTTCAGCGCTTTAGCCTTATCTTCTTTGGTCCCATCCTTAGGGGATTTACCGGTCTTAATTCCCTTTTCTGCTTCGGATAGACTATCTTGATGGTCCCGTTTCCCACAACTAAGGCACAGACAACACAACAAGACCACAGAAATCATACCTTGCAGAAAAGTACCGCGGTTCTCACGCCACTGACTTTGAATCCTTACTCGACGAGCAGTCGGGGTCCTTCGAAGCGATCCTCCACTCCGGGATTCGGCGGCTCCCGGGTTTCAGCACCACTTGTCGCGCGCGGCCTTTGCCGATAAGGACGACGCAACAACCGAGGATTTCTTCAGCAGCAAGTTTATTGAACAGCTCTTTCTTGCAGATGGTGAAGGACCCAAACCCCGGGTTGTGCTCTGCTTAAATAGCCAGCAGCGCGACCTGTCCGTCTGTAATTGGTGCTCTGTTCAAGTCTTCATAAGCATATGGCTGGCAATTGGAGTGCAGCCTAAACCCTCATTAGCATAAAGCTGCGCATGCGTAAACTGCAGGGCGGCACAGGCAAGAAGCGCGAAAATGCTGGCAAGAAGAACCAGGAAGCAGGAAGCCGGCGCCATCTTGTAATGGCGGGAGCGGCACCCGACACCCAACAAAACTCTCAGTCCTCATAGATGGAGAAAACAAGATATTCAATGACAAAAATAAATTTCAACAATACCTGCACACAAATCCAGCGTTACAGAAGACACTAGAAGGAAAAATACAACCCAAGAAAACTAGCTACTTTCAATAAAACACAGGAAATAATTAACCTCACTACAGTAAAACCAAAAGCAACCAAACACACAACCTTATGACTACAGGTAACATCAAAATCAAAGGATCTACCAGGCACTGGACATTAATCTCTCTCAACATCAATGGATTCAATTCTCCAATAAAAAGACACAGACTAACAGAATGGATGCATAAACAAAACCCAGCAATCTGTTGCATACAAGAAACTCACCTAAATCACAAAGATAGACATTACCTGAGGGTAAAGGGTTGGAAGACAGCTTTCCAAGCAAATGGACCCAAGAAGCAAGCAGGAGTAGCCATTCTAATAGCTGATAAAACAGACTTACAACCAAAATTAATCAAAAGAGATGGGATACTCATCAAGGGAAAACTCCAACAAGAAGACATCACAATCCTGAGCATCTATGCCCCAAATACAAGGGCACCCACATTTGTAAAAGAGACATTGATAAAATTTAAACCACACATAGATCCCCATGCATTAATAGTGGGAGACTTCAACACCCCACTCTCAACAAAGGACAGGTCAACAAAACAGAAATTAAACAATGAAACAATATCTCTGACAGAGGTCATGAATCAAATGGACCTGACAGACATTTACAGAAACTTACACCCAAACACAAAAGAATTTACCTTCTTCTCAGAACCTCATGGAGCCTTCTCCAAAATAGACCTTATAATTGGTCACAAAGCAAGCCTCAACAGATACAAGAAGATTGAAATAATCCCCTGTATCCTCTCTGATCACCATGGAATAAAGCTGGACCTCAACAACAACAGAAATAGCAAAAAGGCTACACACACATGGAAACTGAACAACTTGCTACTAAATGACAGCTGGGTTAGGGAAGAAATAAAGAAAGAAATTAAAGTCTTCCTAGAACTCAATGAAAATGAAGACACAACATACCCAAACTTGTGGGACACAATGAAAGCAGTGCTAAGAGGAAAGTTGATAGCACTAAGTGCCTTCAAGAAGAAATTCGAGACAGCTCATTCAAGAAACTTAATGGCTCACCTAAAAACCCTAGAAAAAGAAGAAGCAGACACACCAAAAAGGAGTAGACGGCTAGAAATAATCAAACTCAGGGCTGAAATCAATCAATTAGAAACAAATAAAACAATTCAAAGAATCAATGAAACCAAAAGCTGGTTCTTTGAGAAAATCAACAAGATCGACAAACCCTTAGCCAAGCTAACTAAAAGGCAGAGAGACACCATCCAAATCAACAAAATCAGAAATGAAAAGGGGGACATAACTACAGACACTGAGGAAATCCAAACAATCATTAGGACTTACTTCAAAAGTCTATATGCCACTAAATTTGAAAACCTAAATGAAATGGACAAATTTCTTGATCGATTCGACTTACCAACGCTGAATCAGGACCAGGTAAATCAATTAAACAGTCCTATATCCTCCAAGGAAATAGAAGCAGTAATTGAAAGTCTCCCATCCAAAAAAAAAAAAAAGCCCAGGACCAGATGGTTTCAGTGCAGAATTCTACCAGACCTTCAAAGAAGAGCTAACTCCAATTCTCTTCAAACTATTCCACAAAATAGAAACAGAAGGAACATTACCAAACTCATTCTGTGAAACCACAGTCACCTTGGTACCTAAACCACACAAAGACACAACAAAGAAAGAGAATTTCAGGCCAATCTCCCTTATGAACATTGATGCAAAAATACTTAACAAAATACTTGCAAACCGAATCCAAGAACACAGCAAAGATATCATCCACTATGACCAAGTAGGCTTCATCCCAGGTATGCAGGGGGTGGTTCAAGATATGGAAATCCATCGATGTGATCCACCATATTAACAAACTGAAAGAAAAAAACCACATGATAATCTCCCTAGATGCTGAAAAAGCATTTGACAAAATCCAACATCCATTCATGTTTAAAGTATTGGAGAGATCAGGGATACAAGGCACATATACAAATATAGTAAAGGCAATATACAGCAAACCTATAGCCAACATCAAACTGAACGGAGAGAAACTTAAAGCAATCCCACTGAAATCAGGGACAAGACAAAGCTGCCCACTCTCTCCATATCTCTTCAACATAGTTCTGGAAATCCTGGCTAGGGCAATTAGACAGTTGAAGGAGATCAAAGGGATACAAATTGGAAAAGAAGAAGTCAAATTATCACTGTTTGTGAATGATATGATAGTATATGTGAGTGACCCCCAAAACTCTACCAGGGAACTCCTACAGCTGATAAACACCTTCAGCAATGTGGCCGGATACAAAATTAATTCAAAAAAAATCAGTAGCCCTCCTATATACAAAAGACAAAAGGACTGAGAGAGAAATTAGGGAAACAACACCCTTCACAATAGCCACAAATGACATAAAGTACCTTGGAGTAACCCTAACCAAGCAAATCAAAGACTTGTATGAAAAAAATTTCAAGTCTCTGAAGAAAGAATTAGAAGAAGATATCAGAAGATGGAAAGATCTTCCATGCTAATGGCTTGGCAGGATTAGTATAGTAAAAATGGCCATTTTACCAAAAGCAATCTACAGATACAATGCAATTCCCATCATATTACCAACACAATTCTTTACAGACGTAGAAAGAAAAATTCTCAACTTCATATGGAATAACAAGAAACCCAGAATTGCTAAAACAATCCTCTACAATAAAAGATCTTCTGATTTATCTCCATCCCTGATCTTAAGCTGTACTATAGAGCAACAGTTATAAAAACTGCATGGTATTGGCATAGAAACAGAATGGTGGATCAATGGAATCTAACAGAGGACCCAGAGATAAACCCACACACTTATGGACACCTGATCTTTGACAAAGATGCCAAAACCATACAATGGAGAAAAGATAGCATCTTCAACAAATGGTGCTGGTCCAACTGGATGTCTACATGTAGAAAAATGAAAATAGATCCATACTTATCACCCTGCACAAAACTAAATTCCAAGTGGATCAAAGACCTCAACATAAAACCAGACATTTCTAAATCGGTTAGAAAAAAAAGTGGGGAATACCCTTGAACTCATTGGCACAGGAGACAACTTCCTGAACGGAACACCAACAGCACAGGCTTTAAGAGCAACAATCAATAAATGGGACCTCATGAAGGTGAAAAGCTTCTATAAATCAAAGGATACTGTCACCAAAACAAAACTACTGCCTACAGATTGAGAAAGAATCTTCACCAACCCTCTATCTGATAGAGGACTCATATCCAGTATATATAAAGAACTATAGAAGCTGAAAAGCAGCAAATCAAGTAATCCAATTAAAAAATGGGGAACAGAGCTAAACAGAGAACTCTCTGTAGAGGAATATCGAATGACAGAGAAACACTTAAAGAAATGCTCAACCTCATCAGCCATTATGAAAATGAAAATCAAAATGACCCTGAGATTTCACCTTATACCCATCAGAATGGCCAAGATGAAAAACTCAAGTGATAAAACATGCTGGAGAGGTTGTGGAAAAAGGGGAACCCTCCTTCACTGCTGGTGGGAATGTAAACTTGTACAACCACTCTGGAAAGCAATCTGGCACTTTCTCAGACAACTAGGAATAGTGCTTCCTCAAGACCCAGTCATACCACTCCTAGGCATATATCCAAAAGAGGCTCAAGAACACTAAAAGGACATTTGCTCAACCATGTTTGGAGCAGCTTTATTTGTAATAGCCAGAAGCTGGAAACAGCCCAGATGCCCCTCAACTGAAGAATGGATGCAGAAACTGTGGTACATCTACACAATGGAGTATTACTCAGCAATGAAAAATAAGGAAATCATGAAATTTGTAGGTAAATGGTGGGACCTGGAAAGGATCATCCTGAGTGAGCTGTCCAAGAAGCAGAAAGACACACATGGTATATACTCACTCATATAGATATAACATAGTATACACCTACTAAAAACTACATCTAAAGAAACTAAGCAAGAGAGAGGACCCTGACTAAAATGCTCAATCCCCATCCTGAAAGGCAAAGAGGCTGGACATCAGAAGAAGAAGAAAACAGGAAACAACCTAGGAACCTGCCACAGAGGGCCTCTGAAAGCCTCTGCCCTGCAAACAATCAATGCAGATGCTGAGACTTATGGCCAACTGTTGGGCAGAGTGAATGGGATTTTACGTAAGAAGTGGGAAATAGCAAGAGCTGGAGAGGACAGGAACTCCACAAGGAGAGCAACAGAACCAGAAAACTTGAACACAGGGAACTTCCCAGAGACTCATACTCCAACCAAGGACTCTTCATGGAGATAACCTAGAACCCCTGCACAGATGTAGCACAGGATAGTTCAGTGTCCAAGTGGGTTACATAGTAATGGGAAGAGGGACTGCCTCTGACATAATCTGATTGGCCTGCTCTTTGATCACCTCTCCCTGAGGGGGAGCAGCCTTACCAGGCCACAGAAGATGACAATGCAGCCACTCCTGATGTGATCTGATAGACTAAGATCAGAAGGAAGGAGAAGAGGACCTCCCCTATCAGTGGACTTGGGGAGGGGCATGCATGAGGAAGGGGGAGGGAGGGTGAGATCGGGAGGGGAGGAGGGAGGGGCTTATGGGGGAATACAAAATGAATACAGTGTAATTAATAGAAAAAAATTTAAAAAAAATAAAAAACTTGCATTGTACAACCACGACAAGAATATGTCTTTCTTTAAGTAATTAGAATCACACTAATGGCCCCCAAACATTTGGAAGATAATAAATAAGAAGTAATTCAACTTTCAGAGGGGAAATATTTAATTAGCATGTTTTTCCAAGTTGTTTTTGCACACATAGATGCAAAGCCAGAGAAGTACTAATAAGGATGAAACTGATAATAAGAGAAAGGATTACTAAGATGTAGCCCATGGCAGCTCAGTCTCCAAGTGGTTACGCACGCACTTGGTAAGGGGAACAGGGCCTGTCTCTGACATGAACTGATTGGCCTGCTCTTTGATCACCTCCCCCTGCAGGAGGAGCAGCCTTGCCAGGCCATAGAGGAAGACAATGCAGCCAGTCCTGATGAGAGCTGATAAGCTAGGGTCAGAGGGAAGGGGAGAAGGACCTCCCCTATCAGTGGACTTGGGGAGGGGCACGGGAGGAGAAGAGAGAGGGAGGATGGTCCTCTGCTCCAGACCAGAATTTATGGCCCAGATTCTAATATACTAAGAGTCTAGACTTGCTCTAAGACACTAAAGTGGAGAGAAGTTCTCTTTGACCTGAGCCATATTTTTATTTTATACTTTTAAGTTAGTTATTATCTTTACATCTCTATCCTAGCTCCCTCCCTCCCTCCTGTCTGTCACTCCCTCATCTTTCTATCCCAATGCTTCTTCTGCCCCACAGAAAAAGGGAGTCAACCATGTTCCCCCAACCTCCTCCTACAACAAAACCATTCCAGTATATCCAGTCACACCAGGACTATGTACTTCCTCTTTAACATGGTTCTGGTAAAGGCAGTCCTGCCAGGGGGAAGTGATCTAAAAGCACGCAACAGAGATGACATCAGAGACAGACCCTGAGCTGCTTTCTATGGGACCCACATGGAGGTTAAGGTGTCCATTGGGTATATATGTGTGGAGATACTACGTCTAATTCATGCACAGTCTTTGTGGTGCTTCAGCCTCCGCAAGTCCTTCTTGGTCCAGCTTAGTTGGGACTGTTGGTCTTCTTGAGGAGCTCCTGTCCCCTCCTGGTCTTTCTATCCTTCTCCCTACTCTTCTATAAGACTCCCTATGCTCCGTCCATTGTTTGGCTGTGAGTCTCATTTCTGTTATTGGGCAGAGCCTCTCAGAGGACAGCCATGCTGGGCTCCCAGCTGCAAACACAGTAGAGTGCCATCAATAATATCAGAGGTTGGCTCTCTCCCATTGAGTAGGTCTCAGGTTGGGGTAGGCAGTGGTTGTACATTCTCTCAATATTTTTCCTTGCACATCCTGTAGACAGGATAGTACCTGTGTGGAAGTTTTTGTGGGTGGGTTAGTGTTCTCCTCCCTCCACCAGGAATCCTGTTTGGTTAGAGAGTGGCCTCTCTAGTCTCCATGACCCCTGGCACCAGGGGTGTTAGCTAGAGTTGCCCTATAACTTCCCAGGGGCCCGCCCTGTTGCAGGTCTCCAGCTATCTAAGAGATGCCCCGCCTCTCTCTGCAAGGCCTCTGTCCTCTTGCCTTCACTTTCCCCATATGTGATCCCCACCCCCATTTCCCTGAGTGTTCCCTCTCTTCAACCACTCCCATGGACTGTTCTATTCCTCTTTCTAAGTAAGATTCAGAAACAAGATACTTTGATTTCTTCTTTTCCAATTTGTATTGCTTGACTTCCTTTAGCTGTCTTACTGTTCTAGTTAAAACTTCAAGTACTATATTGAAGCGATATGGAGAGAGTTGGCAGCTTTGTCTTGTCCCTGAATTAGTGGGATTGCTTTGAGTTTCTCTCCATTTAATTTGTTGTTGGCTATTGGCTAGCTACATATTGCTTTTATTATGTTATGTATGAAATTTGTTTCCCTGGTCTCTCAGAGACTTTTATTATGAAGGGGTGTTGGATTTTGTCAAAGTCTTTTACTACATCTAATAAGATGGTCATGTGTGTTTTTAAAATTCAGGTTGTTTATATGGTGGATGACATTGATAGATTTGCATATGATGAACCATCCATCCATCCCTAGAATAAAGCCTACTGGGTCATGGTGGATGATCTAGTGGATGTGTTCTGAGATTTGGTTTGCAAATATTTTTCTGAGAATTTTTGCATCAGTGTTCACTAAAGAAAATGGTCTGAAATTTTCTTTCTCAGTTGGATCTTTGTGTGGTTTAGGTATCAGAGGGACTAAGGCTTCATAGAATGAGTTTGGTACTGTTCCTTCTGTTTCTATTTTGTGGAATAGTTTGAGAAGAATTGGTTATTAGCTCTTCTTTGAAAGTCTGATAGAATTCTGTGTTAAAACCATCTCTTAACCAAACTTTGGGCAGAATGCAGGGAATCCTATGAAAGAAGGAGGAGATAGTGGGACCTGGAGAGGGTAGGAGATCCACAAAGAGAGTAACAGAACCAAAATATCTGGGCACAGGGGCCTTTTCTGAGATTAATACTCCAACCAAGGACCATGCATGGAGATAATCTAGAACCCCTGCTCAGATGTAGCCCATGGCAGTTCAGTATCCAAGCGGGTTCCCTAGTAATGGGAACAGGGACTGTCTCTGACATGAACTCAGTGGCTGGCTCTTTGACCACTCCTCCCCTAAGAGAGGAGAAACCTTGTCAGGCCACAGAGGAGGACAGTGCAGCCAGTTCTGATGAGACCTGATAAGTTAGGGTCAGATGGAAGGGGAGGAGGACCTCCCCTATCAGTGGACTTGGAGAGAAGAATGGGAGATGAGAAAGGGAGGGTGGATTGGGAAGGAATGAGGGAGGGGGCTACAGCTGGGATACAAAATGAATAAACTATAATTAATATAAAAATAAAAATTTACTTAAAAAAAACCATCTGGTCCTATGGTTTTTTTGGTTGCAAGACTTTTGATGACTGCTTCCATTTTCTTAGGGGTTATAGGGTTGTTTAAACTATTAACCTGATCTTCATTTAAGTTTGGTAAGTGACATCTTTCGAGAAAATCATCCATTTTCTTTAGTTTTTCTAGTTTTGTAGAGTATAGGCATTTGAGGTAAGACCGAATGATTCTTTGGATGTTGTCAGTGTCTATTGTTACTCCCCCTTTTCATTTCTGATTTTGCTAATTTGGATACTATCTCGCTGTCTTTTAGTTTGTTCGGCTAAAAGTTTGTCTTTCTCATTGGTTTTCTCAGAGCCAGCTCTTGGATTCATTGAGTCTTTGTATTGTTCTCTTTGTTTCTAAGTTACTGATTTCTGCCCTGAGTTTGATTATTTCCTGCCATTTACTTCTCTTGGTTTTGTCTGCTTCTTTTTGATTTAGGGCTTTTAGGTGTGCTTTTAAGTTGCTAGTATGAGAACTCTCCAATTATTATTATTATTGTTATTACTAGCACTTATTCACTTTGTATCCTGGTTGTAGTCTCCTCCCTCATCTCCTCCAGATCCAACTCTCCCTCCTTCTGCCCATCCCCCATCCCTTCCCCTAGTCCACTGATAGGGAAGTCCTTCTCTCCTACTATCTGACCACAGCCTATTAGGTCTCATCAGTCCTGCCTGGATCCTCTTCCTCTTTAGACTGGCTAGGTCACCCTGCCAGGGGGAAGTGATCAAAGAGCAGGTAATGGAGTTCATGTCTGAGACTACCCCTGCTCTTCTTACTAGGGAACCCTCATGGAGACTGAGCTTCCTATGGACTACATCTGAGCTTTATGAAGGCACTTAGTGCTATGAACTTTTCCCTTAGCACTGCCTTCATGCATCCCGTAAGTCTGAGCATGTTGTGCCTTCATTTTCATTAACTTCTAGAATTTAATTTCTTTATTTATTTCTTCCCTGACCCAGTGGTCATTGAGTAGAGAATTGTTCATTTTCTACGAGTTTGTAGGGTTTCTCTAGTTTCTGTTGTTGAAATCCAGCTTTAATTCATGGTGGTCTGATAAGATTCAAGGAATTATTTCAATTTTCTTATATCTGTTGAGGCTTGCTTTGTGACTGAGTATATGGTCAGTTTTGGACATGGTTCCATGAGGTGCTGAGAAGAATTTATATTCTTTTGTGTTTGGGTGAAATGTTCTGTAGATATCTGTTAGGTCCATTTGATTCATCACATCTGTTAGTTCCAGTATTTCTCGGTTTAGTTTCTGTCTCCATGATCTGTACATTGGTAAGAGTGGGGTGTTCAAGTCTCTTGCTCTTAAAGTGTGGGGTTTGATGTGTGATTTAAGCTTTACAATGTGCCCTTGTATTGGGGGCATAGATGTTCAGAATTGAGACATCATCTTGTTGGCTTTTTCCTTTGATGAGTATGAAGTGTGTCTCCCCATCTCTTTTAATTAATGTTGGTTGAAAGTCTATTTTATTAGATACTAGAGTGCCTACTCCAGCTTTCTTCTTAGGTCCATTTGATTTGAAAATCTCTTTTCGGCTCTTTACTCTGAGATAATGTCTATCCTTATTCCTGAGGAGCGTTTATTGTATGCAGCAGATTGATGGGTCCTATTTTCACATCCATTCTCTTTGCCTGTGTCTTTTTTACTCGGGAATTGAGTCCATTGATGTTGAGTTATATGAATGACCAATTATTGTTAATTCCCTGTTATTTTGATGTTGGTGGTGGTGGGTTGTGTGTCTGGGTGTGTGTTTCCCTTCTTTTGGTTTTGCTAATGTGGGATTATTTATTTACTGTGGTTTTCTGGGTGTAAGTTTGGAGTTTTTCTTCTAGTGTCTTCTGTAAGTCTGGGTTTGTGGATAGATATTTTTTTTAAATTTTATCTTAGAATATGTTGATTTCTCCATCTCTGGTGATTAATAGTTTTGCTGGGTATAGTAGTCAAGGCTAACATCTGTGCTCTCTTAGTGCTTATGGTATATCTCTCCTGGCTCTTCTGGCTTTTAGACTCTTTGTTCAGAAGTCAGATGTAATTCTGATAGGTTTGCCTTTATATGTGACTTGGCCTTTTCCCTTGAAACTTTTAATATTCTTTCTTTTTTTTTCTGTATATTTAGTGTTTTGATTATTATGTGGAGGGAGGATTTTCTTTTCTGATCCAATCTATTTGGTGTTCTGTAAGCTTTTTGTATGTTAATAAACAGCTCTTTCTTTAGGTTGTGGAAGTTTTCTTCTGTGATTTTGTTAAAAACGTTTGGGCTGTGGATCTGGGAGTCTTTTCTTTCTATTCCTATTATTTTTAGGTTTGTTCTTTTTAGAGTGTTTCAGGTTTCTTGAATGTTTTGTGTCAGGAACTTGTTAGATTTCACATTTTCTTTGATTGATGTATCAATTTCTTCAATCATATCTTCTATACCTGAGATTCTCTATCTTTTTTTGTTCTGCTGGTGATGCTTATGTCTGTAGTTCTTGTGTTCTTCCTTAGGTTTTCCATGTTCAGGATTGCCTCAGATTGTGTTTTCTTTATTGCTTCTATTTCTGTTTTTCCAGTTTTGAACATTTTTATTCATTTTCTTCTCCCATTTGACTGTATTTTCCTGTATTTATTTGAAGGAAATTCCTCTTTCAAGGCCTTTTATCATTTTCTTAACATCAGATTTAAGAAGGTTTTCTTCTGCTTCAGGTGTATTGGGGCATCCAGGGCTTGCTGAGGTAGGATAGCTGGGTTCTGGTGGTGCTTTATGGCCCTGCATTTTGTTGCTTGTGTCCTTACACTGATCTCTAGCCATTTGGTTGTCCTTGGTGTTAGGAAGCCTGATGGTGTCTGATGGTAGTTGATCTCTGGAATTGTAGTTATGGCTGGTGGTCCCAGATTTTAACAATTCTTTGGTTTTCCTGGGTGGTAGCAGATCTCTGGGGATACAGTGAGAAATGGTAGTCTCTGATTGCTTCTGGAAAAGGAAATGCTGAATGCTGTTGGTCTCTAATGGACCAACTGGTCCCTTCTGGTCTCTGCCTCTCTCTGATGGTTCCTAAAGCTTCCTGATGGCTGCTGTTCCCCAGTGGCTGCCTGTCTCTGAGAATGCAGTTGGAGATGTGGCCCAGGAAATGGAGCAGGCCTAGAAGTTGGCACTTGGAGCACTCTGCTGTCTCCCAGTGGTTACCTGTCCTGTGTTCTGTAGATGGAGCTTGGAATATGCTGGAGGTTTGGGCACAGATGTCTCGAAGAAAACATTGCTTGCAGGCCTCTGCAGACAGGCTCTGGCCAGCCAGGAGCTGCAGAAGGGTTCTTACCTGCTGTTCCCCAGTTGTTGCTAGTCCTGGGAAATGGAGTGGGCCAGAAGATGGCTCTTGGATGGCTCTGCTGTTCCCCAGTGGTTATGATCCCAGGAAATGTAGTAAGCTCCATCGGCCTAATCCATATTTTGGTCTTGAAAGTCTCAGAATAAGCACACCTGTGAAATATATCAGATGTCCTACTTGAATTCCTGGACATCCTAACTAGTGAAGCTTTCTCAGCCAAAATTCCTCCAAACCAGAATAAATCCTTCCTTCCAATGTGAAAATATCAATAAAAGGAGATGAGAAATGTAAGAAAATAGAATTGCAACCACAACCAAGAGAACACATTAATCTTATAGGACTCAACTTCACATCAGGGATACAAACTGCCTGAAAAAAAAAATTGAGACTCTGGCTATTCTTCCAAAGGTCCTAAGTTCAATTCTCAGCAACCACATGGTGGCTCACAACCACCTATAATGAGACCTGGTGCCCTCTTTTGGCCCGTAGGTGTACATGCAGGTAGAACAATGTATACATGATTAAATAAATAAATAAATAAATAAATAAATAAATAAATAAAACTTAAAAAAAAAGAATTGAAAGCTATTGTTTTACAAAACCACAGTAAAATTCAAGAAAATATAGAGAATAAATCAATGAGTAGGAAAAAGAATAAATGAGCTAAACATAAAATGTAATAAATATTAAAATTATTAAAAGTATGTATTTGAAAGTGTATACACTAAGTTCTTTATATATTCTGGATACTAGCCCTGTGGATATTAGACCTGGAGGGGACAGAAGCTCCACAAGGAGAGCAACAGAACCAACAAATCTGGGCCCAGGGGTCTTTTCTGAGACTGATACTCCAACCAAGGACCATGCATGGAGATAATGGGAACAGGGACTGCCCCTGACATGAACTCAGTGTCTTGCTCTTTGACACCTCCTCCTGATGGAGGAACAGGTTTACCAAGCCACAGAGGAAGACAATGCAGCCGTTCCTGATGACTAGGGTCAAATGGAAGGGGAGGAGAACCCCCCCAATCAGTGGACTGGGGGAGGGGCATGGGAGGAGATGAGGGAGGGAGTGTGGGATTGGTAGGGAATGAGGGAAGAGGCTAAAGCTGGGATACAAAGTGAATAAACTGTAATTTATTTTAAAAATTTTAAAAGAAAATTTAAAAATGTGTATTAGATACAAAAAAGTTATATTAGATACTCTTCCATTGTTGTAATAAAACAACACAATCAGGAACAGCTTAAGAAAGAAAGGATTTATTTTAGCTTACAGTTGCAAAGAGAGTGTCTACAATCGTGGGGAAGGTAGGGCAGCAAGAGTACTAAGTTGGGTGGTCACAGTTTATTCACATACACGAGGCAGAGAGAGACAGACAGACACAGAGAGACAGACAGACAGAGAGAGAGTGACAGAGAAAGAAAAACACAGAGAGAAACACACACACAGAGAGAAACCAAGAGAGAATACTTTTTGGTCTACTTTATTCTGTTCTTATATCTACACACCTCCAGCTCCCCAACATTAGGAAAGTAAGGAGGAAGGTTGGAGGGGAAAGGGGGCTTAAACCGCTTTTGACTGTTTACTGCTGATTGAGGCATCAAGCTCCTAAGGGAAAATCAACCATCAATAGCAAATGCAGCAGCAGAAATCAGCAGCAGCAGCAGGGTGGCAGTGGTGGCCATTGGTCTTCTCTGGCTCTCCTATGTACACCTTCTCCAGAGTCCCCAGAATTAAACTCTCTGCACCTGGCAAAAATACCCTCCCAAAGTACTAGACAATCATTGCTAACAGCTGTGGACAAACTGAATAAGCCCCATACCTACCACCTGGGATTAAAACAAAAATATAGTCATATAACATAACTGGATTTAAAAAAAAACTCACAAAATTCTCATTACAGAGAGAGATAAACACACAGAGAGAGATAGTGGGAGACAAACACACAGAGAGAGACAGAGAGAGAGAATATAAAGTAGGGTGAGGCTATAAATCTCACAGCCTATTCCTACTCCTATTCCTACTTCCATTAAGACTGCATCTTCCAAAAGTTCCATTACTTTCCTAAACAATGCCATCAACTGGGGTCCGAGTGTTCAAATATACAAGTCTACAGAGGACATTTCCCATTCATATCATGTCAGAAATATATATATATATATATATATATATATATATATATATATATATATATATATATTCAATGAAGTAAAAATGCCATTATGAGAATCTTGAGTTCATGACAAACCTGGACTGCATACCAAGTTCTAGGCCATCTTGGGCAATAAACCAAAACCTTGTACCTGAATGCCATCAAAGAACAATAAAGAAAATTACAATAAAGAAGATCATAGAATTTATGGAAAAACAGTAAAAGAAAAATCAATGAAGTAATAATAGTTCAGTAAGAAAAATGGTGAAGACAAGGAGACAGAAATCCTACCTAAATAGTAGGAAAATTTCTAAATCTGGGGACAGATACTGATACCATACAGAAGACAGTCAAAGGTCTGTCAAATGCTGTTCAAATAAGACTATGTCAAGATGGCATACCTGTAATTCCATCATGTGAGCGATCAACTCACAAAGCTCAAATACCTAGGAGAAATGAAGGTGTGGCTGAAAACAAACAAAAACCTCTAACTAACTAAATAAATGCTATATTAAGACAAAACTCCCAAAACAACAAAAAAATAGTAAAATAAATCAGTAGAATAAAAGAACTAAACTACCTACATAAAAATTTCAAATAAGAAATGATGTAAACTTTTCAGCAGAAACCTAACAAGTCAGGGGAGATGAGGACTGCTATATTCAAAATACTAAAGGATAGAACACAACAACCAAAAACAATCAAACAACAAAGATTTCCAGGCGAGATTACTATACATACGCCTGGCAAAATTGTCTTTCAGAAATGAATGCCAATCAAGGATTTATACCCTGATATCCTCAAAAATCTCTAAAGTGTTCAACTCTCATTGGGTATCTCTTACTAGATGTGTTAAAGGGAGAAGGTCCAGCAGAAAGAAAAGGAGGCCAATCAGGAACATAAATGTATATAAAAGTGTAATGTATATAAATGTGTATAAAGTGTAATGTATACATTCGCTGGTAGATAAATGCAGTCATATTCAGAATACCCTAATATAGTAGGAAGTCACTCATATTTTACTATGGGGATGAAAGGCAGAAACAGTTAAAAATAATAGCTGCAGCAATTGATTAAGTGATACACAATATGAAAAGAGTGAAGTGTCACTTTGAAATTGTAAAATATAGAGGAAATGGAGTGACTATGTGGCATTTTTATGCAATCAAAGTTAAATTGTTATCATCATAAAATAGTCTATTATAGCTATGAGCCTCATGCTAACCAAAACTATAAAATCTGATGTAGATGCAGAAAACTTAAAATGGAAGGAGTAAAAATATAATGCTGGAACACGCCCTTTTAGTACAAAGGAAGGCAGAAAAAGAAGGATAAAAAGAAGCTACAGTATAATCTGGGAACAAACCCAAAATATCTGTAGTAATTCTATGCTGATTAGAAATTGCTTTACATGTCAAGACCCAGCTATAACCACTTGTATATATATCCAAAAGATGCTCAGGTACACAGCAAGGACATTTGCTTAACCTTGTTCATAGCAGCTTTATTTGTAATAGCCAGAAGCTGGAAACCACCTGATGTCATTCAGTTGAGGAACGGATACAGAAATGGTGGTACATTTACACAATGGAATATTATTCAGCAATTAAAAACATGGAAATCATGAAATTTGCAGGCAAATGGTGGGAACTAGAAAAGATCATCCTGAGTGATGTGTCCCAGAAGCAGAAAGACACACATGGTATGTACTCACTGATAAGTGGATATTAAGCCATATAATACAGGATAATCATACTAAAATCTGTATACCTAAAGAAGCTAATCAAGAAGGAGGACCCTGGGTAAGATGCTCAATCCTCATTCAGAAAGGCAAACAGGATGGACATCGGAAGATGGAGAAAACAGGAAACAGGACAGGATGCTACTATAGAAGGCCTCTGACAGATTCTACCCTACAGGGTATCAAAGCAGAGGCTGAGACTCATAGCTAAACTTGGGCAGAGTGCAGAGAATCATATGAAAGACCTGGAGGGGACAGGAACTCCACAAGGAAAGAGAAAAGAGAAGTCTGGGCCCAGGGATCTTTTCTGAGACTGATATTCTGACCAAGAACCATACATAGTGATAACCTAGAACCCCTGCACAGATGTAGCCCATGGCAGCTCAGTATCCAAGTGGTTTCTCTAGTAATGGGAACAGGGGCTGTCCCTGACATGAACTCAGTGGCTGGCTCTTTGATCACCTCCCCATCCGGGGGTAGGGGGAGCAGCCTTACCAGGCCACGGAAAAGGACAATGCAGCCACTCCTGATGAGACCTGATAGGCTAGGGTCAGATGGAAGAGGAGGAGGATCTTCCCTATCAGTGGACTGGGAGAGGGACATGGGTAGAGAAGAGGGAGAGAAGGTGGGATTGGAAAGGGGCTACAGCTGGGATACAAAATGAATAATCTGTAATTAATAAAAAAATGAATAAATTTAAAAAAGAAGCAGCTTAGAGGAAGGGTATACTTTGACTTCCAGTTGGAGGCGCTATAGGCCATCACGGCAGGGAAGACATGACAATGGGGATGTGAGGTAGGGGTCCATTGTGTTGCAATCAGTCTCAAGGCTGCCTGCCCCCAAGTGCCTCCACTTTCTCCAGTAAGGCTTTGTCTCAAGGCCCGGCAGCTAGGGGACAAGTGTTTAAACTCACAAGTCTGAGGAGATTATAAAATAAAATTGAATTGCTTTACATGTAAATGGTTTCAAGTAATCCACGAAGAGGCAAGCTGACTAAGCAACCAAATGAAAGGAAAATCAAGATTTAATCATAAGTGTAGATTTGAAATCATCTTTTCTCCATAGGTTCTTATTTTTGATGTCTTAGCCATATCTGCTGGTGCTGTTTTAGACTGTCCTGGGACCTTTAGAAGGTAGAGCCTGCTGGAGGAAGCCTTAAGGTTTGAGAGCTGACTCCACTTCCTATCTTCTCTGTGCTTCCTGACTCTGAACAAATTATGATCAGCCATCTTGTTCTCTTGCAGCCATGCCAATCCCATCATAGCCTACTTCTGTTAGGAAAGTGAGATACTTGCTCAAACAAAAGGTTTAGAGACTTTGTGCAGCACATACAGTTAATATATATGTATTAACGCGGAGTTAAACATACTAATAATGTCAATGCACAGTGGTGACTAGACTGGCAAGGCAAGAAACAGGTTGGACAGAAATCCCCACCCAAGCTCATAGCACTGAGCTGTACATGAAACCGCACCATATGCGCCCAAGTCTACAGTGCACTGAAGTCCAGTGGCCAGTGGTTGGGCCTAGTGCACCTATACTTCGTAGTTCTCTTACGGGTGAGCTCTTATTAGGTAGACCATGTAGGAGTTTCATTACTTGATCTTCCTGTAACAACACATGTGTCAAAAACAACTCAAGAAGTGTTTATTTTGGTTTGCAGATTGAGGAAATATAGTCTATCATAGTTGAAAAAGCATGGCAACAGAAGCAGAGAGGAATAGATTCTAGTGTTAAACAGGCTTCTTCCTTTTATCTTTATTCAGCCTGGGACCCCAGGACATGAGGGAGTGCTACTTACATTCAAAGTAAGCCTTTATTCCTCAGCTTAGCTTCTCTGGAAACACCCGCAGACACCTTGAAGGATGTCTTTTAGGTGACGATTAACCCAGTCAAGTTGACCATGAATATTAACTATCACAAGCAGTGACATTGCTCTCACTGAGCTTGCTTTCGTAGTTTGGAACCAGCATTCCATGAAATTGCTGACTCACTGGTTGGGCACTAGAGAGGCTTTCTCCCAGGTAACACTGGGGTTTGCTTTTTCCCAGTATGCCTAAGAAGAAGTCTGCCAGATAGCTCTTATTCAAGTATTTTGTTTCTGGCCTATTTTGCCGTCCTCTTCCCTTGGCAAGAATTTTGAGAACAACAAAAGCTGTTTCAGGGATTTAGTAGTTTGCTGACATGCTCTATTTTTCTCAAACAAAATACAGTTTGATCTATAGAAAAATCATAGCAACTCTACAAAAATAACCAAAAAAATCAGCAAAATTTTAAGATACAAAATTAACATTAAAAATAAAAAATGAGTTTCTACACTCTTATTGTGTATTAGTTTCTTCCTTGATAAAACCATTGCTCATGAATGAGAGCTGGTTAAGACCAAGACTGTTCTGATGGGAGACAGAACATTCCATCCTAGAGTAATCTCCCTAAACCCAAGAAGCAAAATCTCAGAAGCTTCAGGAAGTCACTAACTGACCACTTTTACTAGGTTCCTCCCTCTCTAAGCAAATATAAGCAGTAAGGATCGTTTAGAGACAGACTGGAGACACTCTGTGATATCTCACGGTATAGACCTCAAAGAATAGACAACAAAATAAAAAATAAACCTTTGAAATTATGTTGAAATTGTGATTGAACGAAAAAGATAATCCGATGATTGGGGGGGGAAACACCTGCAAAACACATAAAGAAATGGCCTGAATAGACATATTTCATAAGAATTCATACAGATCACCATCAGGTAAAAGAGAAAAGTGTTTATCACCAATTACTTGAGAAACAAATTAAAGCTACAATGAGATGTTGCTCATGCCTATATATGTCTACAATAAAGAACATGAAAGATAAGAATATGAGAAAACACTATCACTCATTCTGGGAGTACAAATTTGTATAGCTGGTATAGAAAACCAGTATGGGGTTCAACAAACAGTACAAACAGAAGTATGATATGATCAAAAGTTCCACTCCTGGGCAAAAACCCAAAACAAATGAAGTACGTATGCTGAAGAAAGATGTGTGTTTCCATGTCCACTAAGGCACTGTCCACAACAACCAAGCCATGGGTCTTACTTGACTTCAGCATTCCACTTGACACAGCTCAGAGTGATGTGAGTCTCAGCCAATCATTTTCCATCTCAGACTGACCTGTGGCCATGCCCTTGAGAGATTGCCTGTATTTTGATTATTGATGTTGGAAGGCTCAGCTCACTGTGGTGGCAACATTCCCAGGCAGGTGGGTCTGGGCTGAATAAGCATCTGAACATGAGGCTATGAAGGTGTGAGAAGGAAGACAGAACAGCATTTACCCATGGTTTCTGCTTCAGTTCCTGCTTGAGTTTTTGCCTTGATTTCTCTAAATGATGGTTTGGACCAAAAAGTATAAGCCAAGTTCACCCTTTTCCTTCTCAAGTTGCTCCTAGTCTGAGTGTCCTATCACAACAACAAAAGGAAAGTAGAACACCATGGAATCAATGTCAGAATGTGTAAGTGGGTGAGCAGATAACCAAACTAATACTCAGAAAGATTTGTAGTGAAAAAATATTCATACTTTGAAAAACAATCATGTCCTGTCTTATGTAATAGAATAGATGAAGGTGGTTGGCAGTGGGGCAGGGAATAGGCCAGGCGCAAAATGACAACAATCCATTATCTTTTATACATACAAACTAAAAATACAAAAACGCTAATATGGTAGTCATTAGGGGCATTGATAAATGAGGTTGAAGTTGGTAAAAAATTATGCAAAAATGTAATTAGAATGTAATAAGTTAAAGAATTTAATCTGAGGCCTTACAAACACTAGGCAAGTGCTTTTCTACAAGGTACATCTCTAGATCTCTGAATGCATGCATTAATACCTATTTAAACATTTTGCAAAAGAAATGAACATAGCCACTTGTGAAATTGTACTATTAGCTGTTAATAGTTTGGGACACAACTTCACTTTGCTTCTCCATGGCATTCACATATCATGCATCATGCTTGATAATAACCCTTTATGTAGTGTGAAATCTGAATTTGATATTCTGACCAGACATCACTAAACAGTATATTTGATAAAGAAATAGAACTGTGCCTGCCACTTATTAGAGATAGTATTACTTGAATAAGTTTATTAACAAATACAAATGAGGAGGAAGAAGAGGCCACTGTTGGCAGAGATGCTTCTGCCTCCATCATGGTACCCCAGTGACTGTGGATTTTAGGAGGTTACTAAGGTGGGGACAGCTGCCAGGCACAGGTGTTTAAAAACATCATCAGCCTGTAAAAATGCTGAAAATATTCTAGTCTGAAAGAAGCCAAAATGCATGTTGCTGTTAAAACTAGTGTGTGAATTATAGACCTCCATTTCCTGTCTGTTAATTTGTCAAGATAAAAGTAAAGATGAAAAATCCAGTTTTCTTTTTAAATGTCCCTGAGAACTGTTGATTTCAAATGCCAGCAGCACAGCCCTGGAATGAAAAGTAAACACTTTGTTCATACAAGCGAACTAACAAGCAACAACTAGAAATATGAGATGGAAAAGAAATGTTACCAAGGCCATATTTGACTGATATTTTTATGGAGTTCAGAGACAGTTATCGTTTTGTTACTGTTACTGCAAGGCTCAATATATGACCACGTGACGGGGTTTCATCAGGATTGCTTGGTTGATAATCCCTGCTTTTGTTGTGGTGAACACTATGAAATCTAATTGGCACTTTGTGTCAACCATGGAATTGTGCATTTTTAGAAATTATTTATTTATTCTTCAGGATTATAATTACATCATTCCCCTCTTTCTTTTCCTTCTTCCAATACGCTTTTCCTTGCAGTATAAATACAGGTTTATACTGTATTTTCATTAACTGTGAGTGGACACACACTCCTCCCTCCGCAAGTACAACCTGCTCAGCCTGTGTACTGTGTATTGGTGTGTTCTCAGGGTTGCCCGTACACTAGCGGAATTGCGCAATCTTTGCCAGACCAGAAAGCAGGTGTTTGAAAACAGATTGGGGATCCAACTCTGCGAGACCCCAGAAAAGTCAAGAATCTGATTTCCTTGTGCCAGAGCCCTGGTCCTCAAGCCTTCTAATACTGCGACCATTTAATACTGTTCTCAAGGTGCAGTGATCCCCACTCATAAAGCTGTGTTCATTGCCACTTCATGACTATAAGTTTGTTAGGTATGAATCATACCGTATATCGGAAATGAATATCAGATATGAATGTGGTATGAATTGTAAGGAATCTGATATGCAGGATATCTAATATGCAACCCTGTGCAAAGGTCATTCCACCCCCAAAGGGTTCACGACCCACAGGTTGAGAACCACTGCTAGAGGGTGTGGCTTGCATGGCACTCACTCGAGTGCCCAGTGTTTAGCACCTTGGTCCACCTTTCTCTCAGTTTCCTCATAGATGTGACACCCACAGAGGAAAGTGGATGAAAGTTACACTACAGACATCTCCTGAGAGAGTTTTCTCTCTTTGTAACCCTCCTTATCTCCTCTACACTTAAACTTCACTTGCTTTAGCCTTTTCTGTGCTGTTCTCTCTCTGCTCTCTCCAGCCGTCCACTCCACTTTTTTCTTCATTCCTATTATCCAGCTATGTCCCAGAGAGTGTGTGAATCCAGTTACTTCCAGCTCCGTCCCATCATTCCCCTTCTTTCTCTTTGGTTATTGTTGTTTTATAATCAATAGTTCTGTTATGCTGGTTTTTAATCACAGAGCAAGGACAAGATAGTTTCTGTTTACTAGTCTGAATCTGTAGACACATTACAGAAAGTTGAGAATTAAAAGGACAAAGAGGATGAAAGGGGAGGGAGAACAAGAAACAAATGAAGATGGAAGGGAAAAAACTAGAACAAAGAGAGGAATGATATGTCACAACATACGCAGGCATTTGTGAGCACAGAGCTGGCACGGGGCTCATGAAGGTGTTCAGTTTCTTGAAGGTGACTTCAGCATCTGCATCTTCTTTTAAATGGCGCTTGTTCTATCGCTTGTTCATTTATTTGTTTTCAATAGCTTTATCTTTCTCCCTTTTGCTTTCTGCTCTAGGTTGAAAACATTTATTCTTTTAAAATTTATTCTTCGAGAATGTCATACAATATATTTGATCATATCCATTCTCCTATGCCAACTATTTCCAAATCATCTCTCTCTCCACTAACCCAGATTTCTGTTCTTTCTCTTAAAAAAAAAGCAAAGAACACACAAAACCATCGCATCCAGTGTGTATTGGCTGAGTACTCCTGGCCAAGAGGCCTGCCCTGAAGTGTGGCTGTGAGATGTAGTGATCGCGACTGAAAACATGGATTCTGCTTCTCCCAGCAGCCATCAATTGAAAAATATCTTCTTGGCTAGGATGGGATCACACACCGACTTCCCCACCTCTGTGATGGATTTTGTCCGGCCTGAGCTTATGCAGGTCTTGTGCTGTCACAGCGTCTGTGATTTTTATATGTACATCTGGCTTGTTGTTTCTGGAAAACAGTGTTTTCTTTAAGACACCCACCACTTCTTTGTCTTATATAGTTTTTCACTGTTTTTGGGCATACTAGCTCCTGGAGCCTGGGGAGAAGAGGTGTGATAGAAACATCTCATTGACAGGTGCTGGGGAATCAAAGACACACCTACGTCTTGCACATGCTTGACATAGTGCTAACTCTATGAAAGGGAAGCTGTAAGAGGGTGCTTGTGATGGACATGAAACAGCATCTCAAAATAATATAGATATTATCCAAAATATAAAGTGTATCAAAACAGCAAGACATAACTTTGAAAGCATTACGTGTATGTTTAAAATACCATGGAAATTTTTCATCATTTTTGCTTGCTGATTGGGAACAATGAAAGTTTGCATAATGAGCTGCTCATTCTTAACTTCTTTTTTTATTGTTTTTTCTCCTTTTATTATTATTATTATTATTATTAATTACAATTTATTCACTTTCTCAGCTATAGCCTCATTCCATCGTCTCTTTCCAGCCCTCCTCCTTCCCACTTATCCTTCTATACCCCTCCTCTCCATAATCTGGAAACAACCCAAATGTCCCTCAACTGAGGAATGGATAGAGAAACTGTGGTACATTTACACAGCGGACTACTACTCAACTATTAAAAACAAGGAAATCATAAAATTTGTAGGCAAATGGTGAGAACTAGAAAAGATCATCCTGAATGAGGTATCCCAGAAGCAGAAGGATACACATGGTATATACTCACATATAAGTGGATATTAGACATATAACATAGGATAAACATAATACAATCATTCTTAACCTCTAATTATTGATATGATGACAATGAGGATCTTGAGTGATCTTCTTTGTGTTTGCTACTTTGTTTTGCTGTTATCTCCAGAGAAGTATTTGTCACTGTTTCCCACATGCACAGAAACCTCACTAAAACCAAGATGTGTCAATCTTGGGTTGGCTTCCTCTGCTTTTAGCTTTCTGCCACAGCTGCTCATACTTGGTGGCAGTGGTCTCCTTGCTGCTTGTTCCTGGCTGCAGACAAGTGCTTCCCCTGAGCTCAGGGCTGAGAGATTAAGGATGGGGAGGAAGTGGGTTTCCTTTTATTTCTTGCTTCCAGTGGGTCTCTGCAGCCAGGACAGCTGCTGGACCCCTGCCACCAGGCTTTAATCTCCATTTTTCTCCAGCACATCTGCACCAACTCCTGACCTAAAAGAAAAGATCTGTGTTTCTAGTTTCATGGTGAAATGCTTCCTGATCTACTTTCACCAAGTTGTAACTATTGACAGAGACTGTGCTTTAAAAACAAAACCAAAACACAGCAAAAACTAAAAGAAAGTCATTAAAGATGAAATTACATATCCCTATGTTTGAAGGGTAGTTTGTGTTTAATTACAAGGCATTTTCCCTGTCTTTTAAAACACCCATTGTAACCTGTGTCTCATTACCTTAGAGAATATTGTTAGCAGTCACCATTTGGGGCTGAGTTGGGTACATGAAGAGAACAGCTTCCTTCTCTTTGCTTCTTAAATATACCGTTTGCTAGTGGATATGTTATAATGCGGCTTTTATCATCTCCTGTTCACACTGCTCAACTGGATTATTAATTCATAGAATGCAGAAGCAGGCTAAATCTGATGTTTTATCTCCAGAAATTAAAATAGTATCTTTCGTGAAATAAATTTGCACTAAATGTAGATTAATAGTGCTGAGAACATAATTATCAGATTTAAAGGCAAGGTTTGGGCTTTATCAGTTTCTAGTGAGTAATGGGCTGTTTACATAACTCTATCTCTAGTCCCTGCAACTAAGGATGCCTAAGTTTTTTAAGGTAACTCAAATTTTCCTTGATATTCCTTGCTTGATAAGGCATATGATGTATGACAGAGAAGGAATAATAACTGGCACACTTATAAAGCTCAAATACAGATACAAAGTGAAACACTGCCTGCCGCAAGACATTTGACAATGGCCCAATGTTTTTATCTCTAATAAATCCTGCTACCACTTGAGTTATTTGAGCTCATTTTGTGATCTCTTTTAGGCTATCCAGTAACAGACCCAGAGAATAGAGTTTTAACACAAATGAGTGTTCGTTAGTGTAGAGGGTGACGTGGCAGTGCACGTGGGCAGGAGGAAGGAGAGGGCTGACAATAAGCAGAGTGCCATCTGTGTGACTACGACCGTGTCCAGCCTGGAACTACGAATGAACAATGGAGCAGCTTGAAGAGTTGTTTGCTTGCCTGTTTGTTTGTTTGTTTTGTTTGGTTTTCATCAGATACAGGCCATTGCCTGCTGAGAGAAACTCTGAGCTTTAAAGTCCATGCTCCTCTGAGTCACAACCACGCACAGGCTGAATGTACCTTGAGGCCGACAGAGCACTCAGGCATGGGACCTCAGGTTCTTGGAGTGAGCATCTATTGATGACTACATGATGGTGACTGCCAAGTGGGTGACAGAGTTTGCACAATGTCTTCTACAGAAAGAAACCCAAGTGTGCTCTACATATAAAAATTTACATCAGAAAGAAGCCTTAAGATTATTTCTTTCCGTTATGAATGTCTGAAAATTTTTATCCAATTCTTTGAAAATGTGCTTCTCACTTGCTACCTTGTGTTAATAACAAAGTATATCTAACCGCATTCTGTATATCATGGTATAGATGCTCTGTTTTCCATAAACCACAATGCCCTGAATATAATAAATAATTTCCATTTGGTTGGTGATTGAAGGATATGAAATTTTAGCTTATGATTTTGCCTATGAGGGGGAAGTGAATCTGTGCCTGATTTATGTTGTGTTGTGAAGCTTCTGGAGACAGCAAGATAGACATGTAGTCCCTGAAACTAAACTAAGGTCTTGGTCATATGAAGTGCTTTACTCTAGGACATGTTGGCATAGCTGACAAAAGCAGAGACTTGAAATATGACTCATGTTTGGGCATAGTCTCTTACGATTTTTTTTCCACATAGAAACATGATTTATAAAAGCAACCACTTGATAGGGAACAGAATGATTAGCTTTTACTCAACTTGAAGCTTTGTGACTCCTATATCAGAGCCTGTCTTTGATCACCATGTAACAGTCACATGACCAGAGCAACTGATGAATGACTGTTAGAATGGTTTCCTGTATAACACTACCAAGGTGTTATCGGAAACAGGTGTTTTATTAGCAAAATATTTAAGCATTCATAAAAAGATAGCTTAGGTTGCTAAATTGGTTAAAATATTAGGAATAATTAAATATAGAAAAATTAAAATATACTGAAGTTTCTAAATAATGTGTTAAAACACCTGTTTAAATATATATGTGCACAGACTTAACAATACTAATATTTTCCAATTAATTGCAAAAGCTTGTTTCAACATGTACAATACTAGTGATGGGCGTTAAGAGCAGTGACGAACACAGCTGGGTCTCACTGTTGAACAGTCACAGAAGTTAAGCCCACAGACATGACATTCCACACCGAGTGCCTTCCTGCCTAGCATTACACGGCTCAAGCAGTGTTTTTACAGTAACACAGAGACCTTTTTTAGTCACCTTATCTCGTTTCTCTCAGGTAGATCTGCCAGTATATGCCACCCCATCTCTTTGTTCTCTGCAGCATGTACACATTATACAATTCTCTTGTTTATCTGCTTATTATCCATCTCCTCTGAAAGTCAACATTGAGAACAGGGTGTTGTCTCCCTTCTCATTTTTGAAGAAATATTATTCAGTATGAGAGGGTAGGTATCCAATAAATAGCTCTTTAATGATCAAGAACAGCCCTGTTCATAGTTTAGTTATTCCTGAGGCATTTTTTAAGTGTAAGATTTAAGCTGCTGCTTTAAATCAGCTTAGTTGAAGTGTCAGCATGTATGAGGGGACATTGTTGGATGCTCAGTTGAATAGGTAAACTTTCATTAGGTTGGATTTTTGAACAGTGGGTCGTTTTTATTTAACTTGACTCCAGTGGAATACATGCAGTGGTTTCAGGTATCTGCCCTTCGTCCAAGCGGAACTGCACCCAAATGAAGGGGACGTTACCCACAGCACACTTAGCCTTTATTGGATTTTTCTGATCTTGTTATTCATATCCTCTGGCAGCTGGCTTCAAAACAAGCAAGAGAGCAGTACTTTCCAAATTGCATTTTTGAAATGTGAATATTGTGCCTGTTACTTTATGTTTTATGCATTGTTTGCAAATAGGAAACGCGGTCACCTCATATTTTATGGATTTGCTTTAGAAAATTATTTCAAGGAAAGTTCAATATTGGGGAAGTAAAACTTACTGCTAGCATTGTTGAATACCTTATCTTGTTTCTTTGCATCTAGCTTATTAATGAAGTGGAAAATTTGGTTACCTCTTACCCTTTGGTCTCATTACTATAACCTGATAAAGATAAGCTTTGAAATGAATATAGTTAATCAATATGTGCTTAAGCCAATAAACTCTGAGAAGTGCTGTGTGGACCTTGCATTCAAAAGACACTCTTTGTTTCAAAATGTATCAAGGCAAAATTAGATTAAATGCATAAGATGTAACCCTGGGAAATATGATCATTCATATAATCACGGAGTTCAAGTCCAAATTAACCAGAAATTACATCAACTGCATCATTAAGCTGAAGTGGCACTCTTGACTGTGGCTGCATTCTGTTTTGGAGGATGACTTCCTTTGTCTTCTATGCAAGCAAATCCTTGGGATGCGTTTTCAGCAGAGAGCTTATGATCCTGTGGTAGTTTCTGCCTCCTCCCTGTGCACAGAGCAAACTCACCTTTGCTCTCCTTTTTCATCTTCCTATGGCACTGACATGTCCCTCATTCATCTTCAGGTATTTTATTATTCTCAGACTTTTTTTTTTTTTTTACTTATGTGCTCAATTTTTATTATTTGTAACTCCACTAGAGTGTAACTTTGTAAAAATAGAAGTTTGTTGATATTTCATCTTTGGGTCTAAAGCTTATGGAATAAGATCCACAGAAAATAGCCAATTAAAGTGTGTAGAATTTGTAGAGCTCTGTAATAAATAAGATAAATAGACTTAATTAAATGTTGGTTGTGAATAGACCTCTTTTTAAATAACGTGTATAAAGTCAATAAGGACGTGAAGAGGTGTTCATCATAATTCATCTTCAGGAAAATGCAAGCCAAATATAAGTGACAAGATGTGCACAGTCTCTAGACCCTGCAATTCAAACAGACAATAAGAGCGACTGACGAATGTGAGGAGAAAGCAGAGCCTTATGCATTTCTCATTGAGAGTTAAGGTGGGTAAAACTACTGCAAGTGCTTCAGACATTGGAGACCGTGTGTATGGGACCCAGAGTTTCCATCGTAGACATCTACTCCAGAAAGCTAAAGTTTGCATCCACAAAAACTCGTACATGAAGTTTCATCATGGATTAATTCCTAAGAAAAAATAATCGGAATAATTATTAATGAACAGAATTCTATTTGTGTATAAATTGGAATAACTTGGAGCTATAACAATGAATGAAACCTGGACACTATAACAAGGAAGATACTTAGGAAAATAGTGCCAAGGAAAAGAGCAAGACCCCAAAAACTATATACTGTGCAGTTCCATTTTATGTGGAATTCCTAGAATAAGAAAATGTGTATATTAAGAAGAAAATTTATGATTGCCAAGGGTTGTGGCAAAGTGAGAATGGAAAATGAATGCTAAGCTATTTGGAAGTAAGGCTGTGGGTGATAAAAATAATAGCTATAATAGTTGCACATTGCACAAGGTGAGGCATTGTGGGAAATAATTAAACAGTTAGGAAAATAGTTCTCAGAAAACATCATTTATATTTTCATGGGAACCTACTTAGTTCCCACCATAGGAATTTGTCGGGGGTTGGTCTGCTGCTCTGTGTATTCAGATGCTAAATTCTGGACTCCAAGGCCTGTTGCAGTCCAGATGACTGCATTTTCACATACACTGAACAATGTTGTATAATCTTTGCTTCCCAGTTATCTCTGATTGGTTAATTGAAAAGCTGGACAGACTATAGCTGGGCAGAAGATAGGTAGGTGGAACTTCAGTTCTCAGACTTGGGGTTTCAGGTCAGAACAAAGATGAAAGAGGAAGAGGGGGAAGAGAAGGCGGAGGAGAAAGTCACTATGGAGCAATTTGAACCATGAGCACATGGCCATGAGGGCTCAGACAGGAACAATATGACAAGTAATATTGGAAAACATGGCTGGGACATAGAAAAATAACTTTGAGGGTTGATATCTGCCCAACTCTAGTGCTTGAAAGCTTATTATAAAACTAATAAATCTCTGTGTCTTTTACTCGAGAATCAAATGGTCTAAACTGGGGTAGAAAACCCTAATAGATAATTAGAAGATAAATAGATACTTTAAGAAATTATATAAAAATAACAAGACTTCCTTATTTTTCTTGTGATCACTCTTACATGCTGTATTAGAATTCTCTAGAGAATCAAAATTTATAGAATGAATATCTCTCTCTCCTTGTCATTTATATATGCTTCCAGCTGAAGGTTTGACACAGATTAATGGTGGATCTTCACATGGCAAAAGATCTGGATTAAAGCTTTATCTCTCTATCTCAAAGACCCAAATTAGAAATGGGTCTTCCCTCTTCAAATGACTTAATTATGAAAAAAACCCTTCGCAGTGGTGTCCGACCATTTGGATTTAGTTAGTCTGAGATGTGGTCAAGCTGACAGTGAGCAATAGCCATCACACATGCCCACTGTTACGTTGCCCTTTACTAGGATGACTTCATGCAGATGGTGACATCATGTTCCTGAACATGCAAAACCAAGACTGAAACAACAAAACCCAAAATAACCAAACAAACTTAAACTTCTAAGTACCTACGTCACAGTCATTGGTATTTTTCCATAGCAACAAAGCACATGCAAATGTAGAAACCTTGAAAAGAAGTTAGATCTCCCATTAACATAAATAGATTGTGGCTGAAAATACATTATTATCAAATAAAGCTCAAATATAAAAGGAGGGCAATGCAGAAATGTGTCCCCTTATCACAAATCCAGGCCATTGCCTTCTTGATACCTTAACTTTTGCTGTCTCCAGTCTGTCCCTTCAGTAGATCTATTGCTCTCATTAATATTTTCTTTCTATTACTACTGATTTACCTCTGCTTTTCTTCAATATTCTCTATACATTGCAAGAGCACTAATCTCCATGCAGCATCTTGAGAATGTCTAAAAATTCAGAGCACTTGCTCATAGTCCCATTGTCTCCATTAAACTGCTTAGTTCAATGAGAAACTCTTTCCAGTTCTGGCCTCTACTTAGCTCTCTAGATTACTTCTCCATCCTTCCTTCCTGGGGTGCTATGCTCTATCTGTTGCTAATGCATATCTCTCTCTACTCTGTCTCACTCTTCCTAAGGACTTGGGCAATTTGCTGTATGTGACTCTGCTAGTGTCCCTGCTTTATGGTATGGTTCATTACTGTTTGCATCTGCCTTCTCCTGTTCTACATACTTGGATCAGGAATTTACTCCCACAGAACAGTAGGCTCCCTTGGAGCTTCCATCTACGTTTTGACTATATATTTTTTGCCTTAGGTATTCATACCACAAGACAAGATATGAGCAAACACATTTTGGTGAAATTTTCTCATAATTAGATGGCCATTCTAAGTGAAATCCTTGGTAAGCATAATTCTCTGGCTTTTACATCAGATACTTACACATTCAATTGCAAACACCATGTAAGAAAAGATCATGCTGGGACAAGCTTTTATCTGTTGGTTTTGATGCAGTAATTCTCCAATTTCAATGATCCTATGTCCAGTTAAGACCATTGCTCTTAGAAAATACTGTATGCTGTATCCATTGCATTTAATATACCTGACTTTCAGAACATAGTTTTGTTTTTTTCATCTGCTTCAAGCAATACTCAGAATACTTACATCATGCTCTACTTAGGAAAAATACAACAAAAGCTTCTTTTGTAATATAGTGCCTAAGAGCTCATGTAATTTAGTGAATCTCAAATACTGTGTAGCATCAGGTGCTTGCTTCACAGTCGCCCACCTGGTTGACAGGGAATCGTGGCAAGCCGTGCCTTCTCCGCACAGAGGACGTCATAACATGTATCATTTGTCTAAACAAAGGATAAAATTACAACCTGAAAGTTTCTTTTTTATTTATTTTTATTTTTTATTAATTACACTTTATTCACTTTGTATCCCCCCATAAGCCCCTCCATCCTGCCCTCCTGATCCCAGCCTCCCTCCCCCTTCTTCATGCATGTCCCTCCCCAAGTCCACTGATAGGGGAGGTCCTCCTCTCCTTCCTTCTGATCCTAGTCTATCAGATCTTATCAGGAGTGGCTGCATTGTCATCTTCTGTGGCCTGGTAAGGCTGCTCCCCCCCTCAGGGGGAGGTGATCAAAGAGCAGGCCAATCAGATTATGTCAGAGGCAGTCCCTCTTCCCATTACTATGTAATAGTAAGATCTGGAGAGAACAGAAACTCCACAAGGAGAACAACAAAACCAGAAATTTGAACACAGGAGTCACAGGGGTCTTCCCAGAGACTCATACTCCAACCAAGTACCATGCATGGAGATAACCTAGAACCCCTGCACAGATGTAGCCCATTGCAGTTTAGTAACCAGAAAGTTTCTAATGAGGCAAACTGCGTGTGCTCTATCAAATAACAGAAGAGCTCTACCAGCAGGATGAGTTAGATTGCAGAGACCCTTGATCTCATGACTGAAGTGATAAATTCAATCTCTGGAAGCCACACAGCAGGAGAGAGCCAAGTCTTGCAAGTTGTTCTTATAACTGCTTTGCACATGTGCTTCCCTCCCTACCACAGTGAGTGAGAGAAGGAGTGAATAAATGTCAATGGAATCATGTCTTACAATTTTTAAAAAGTGCACATTTGAAAACGCACATGTGTTTTAATTTGTCATAATTTGGGGGAACCTTGTGCATTTCTACACTCAAAGAACAAAGACTCGGCACCAGTCCTGTGCCTCCTGTTCACCTTTCCTTGCACACCATGTCTCCCACCATTCACATAACCTTTGCGTTTTTTTCTCGATGATTAATATGTGTGTGTGTGTGTGTGTGTGTGTGTGTGTGTGTGTGTGTGTGTGT
>NW_026586816.1:10575557-10595549 GCF_907164565.1 Psammomys obesus
GTGTGTGTGTGTGTGTGTGTGTGTGTGTGTGTGTGTGTGTGTGTGTGGTGGTGGTGGTGGTGGTGATTTGCCTGCGTTAGGAAGAGTCACACAGTCACAGAAAAATCCATGCAGATTAAGCCTAGGAAAATGGCTGCTTTTCTTCTTTCCGTTCCTGGGCTCCTTCCTGAAGTATTGATCCTTTTATCCCTTTCACAAAACCCTGCAATAACCTAGCTCCCTTCACTCCTGGCCCTGGCTTTGTGGTGGGATTTATTATGAACTCTGGTTTAGAGACTTTAAACAGTCTATAATCCTGGCCAGACTCAGCCCAGCCAGTCCTGAAAGCCTGCTAAATGAAGCATGACAAACGTACTCTCATTTAGTGGTGACTGGTGACAGCCGGGATGATGATGTATCCATTTCAACAGCAGAAACAGGACAGTTATTTAGTAATATCCTTCATCCTCTTTCTCCTCTCAGCCTACCGGCCTACCAATCTAAATATCCTGCTTCTCTGAGACAATTATTCTCTCAGACGCACTTAAATCCCTCCATTTCCAGAATCATCTGTGTAAAAGCATCTTCAGGCAAGGGTGTGTTGGCCAGGAATGCAAGTTGGTGTCATTTGTTTCCTGAGAGTGAGGCTGCATCACTGAGGCAGGACCCAGGGGATCCCATTATCCCAGCCTGAAATGACACTCACAACTAAGCATTCTGAGCCTCCCAAGTTCATTATGAAAGAGATGAAAAATAGCATCTGCAAAATTATCATTTTCTTAAATTGGTATAATGAAATTATGTATGCCCCTTCCCTATTGGGCTGGGCTGCAAATGACTTCTGCTTACATTTGCCCTTGAAAACTGAAAAGACCTTCTATTGAAATACAGGCAGAAAGCCTCCAAAGTTAAATCAAGATATTCTGCGGTTTGTGTTAGTATCTCTTTGTGGCTTTACTTTGCATTTCCCTGATGACTAATGATATTGAGCATCTTTTCATGAGCTTATTGTTCATTTGCATATCTTTTAAAATGAAGCTTCCATTAGAATGTTTGCCCATAATTTTAGTAGATTGAGTGTTTTCTTATTGAATTTTTTTTATACATTCTAGATAAAAGATTTTTGCCTGAAATATGGCATATACTTTCTGTGGATTGACTTTTTCCTTAATTATGTCTTTAAAAAAAATTAAGTCCCATGTTTCTGTTTTTCATCCAATGGTTCATCCTTTAAATGTGGGAAGCAATTAATCCCTTTTGCTTACCTCAAGTTAAAATTCTTCTCTGTTTCTTTTTGTAAACTTTACAATTTTATGTTTTATACTTCAGATGGTCATATATTTTTATTTTGTATACAGTATCAGACAATTGTAAACTTCATTTTTCCATTTAATATAAATGTCTAGTGTCATTGTTATGAAGCTTTGCCTTTGACCATCCAATTGCCTTGGTTATTTTCTCATAAACCAATTGACTGTTTTTGTGTGTTCTCTGTTATTCTCTTGATTTACATGTCTTTGTCTTCATTAATGTTGATTTTTCTCTCTTCTGCAGTATCTAATTTTGTGTTAAAGAGTTATCTGCATAATGACTGTTGGTGGTAAAAATCATAACACAAATGCAATTAGAGGCTTACGAACCAAGAGCAAAGGTGACCATTTTATCTCCTTTCCAGTTCTGGGACTCAACAAGCATGATGAAAGCTGTCCTAATCATTGAAATTTGGAAAGTAGTCATATCATCTTTTAAAACTTCATTTGAAATCATGGTCAGTTTTCAAATTCTCTTATCCTTACTGAATCTAATACTAACAGCCAGTTCTTTCTAAGATGTACACCAGCCTAAGATCTTGGGCACAATCCAGGGTCTGCTTACCTTACATATTAATATTTATCTTTCTAATGAACTATTGTCTGAAGGCCTTGATGTAAATGAGAAGTATGCTTAAGCATGATGGTATCTAATATACTGGTTTCCCATACCAGAAACCATGTATGGTTTAGTTTACACATACATGCAGACTCACTCTATTAGTTTCTATTCCTTCAAAGAAGCACCATGACAAAATCAAGTTGGGGAGGGGTTTATTGGGCTTACCCTTTGACACTGTTCTCTCTCACTAAAGAGGCAAACACAGGAACTCACACAGGGCAGAAACCTGAAGCTAGTGCAGAGGCTTTGGAGGGGGCTACTGACTGGCTTGGGCCTCATGGCTTGTTAGGCCTGCTTATAGGAACCAGGATTAAACAGCCCAGGGGTGGCATCCCCCACAATGGGCTGGGCCCTCCCCCATCAATAACCAAAAGAAAAATGTTCTACAGGCTCACTCACAGCCCAATATTAGGGAAGCAAATTCTCATGAGAGGTTTCCTTTTCTCTGATGACCATAGTGTGTGTCAAGTTGACATAAAACTAGCCAGCACACACATGCATACATGATATATCTATATGGCTAAATAAGGAAATGACCTTGTAAATGCTGTATCTTAATGCAGAGATTTAGTTTTCCTGGAGCTAATACTGTTAGATGCCACAATAGAGACAACCTTTTAATAGACATATGTCATTGGACATGCTTTAAAACAGTGTGCCTCAAGTGAAGGTACATGTGTATTTCTTTGTGGGTGGAAGAGATTCAAAAGAAACAAATGGTGGGATCTAGAAAAGATCATCCTGAGTGAGGTATCCCAGAAGCAGAAAGACACACATGGTATATACTCACTTATAAGTGTATATTAGACATATAATATAGGACAAACATACTAAAATCTATTCATCTAAAAAAGCTAAGCAAGAAGGAGGACCCTGCATAAGATGATCAATCCTCACTCAGAAAGGCAAGCGGGACAGACATTGGAAGAGGAAGAAAACAGGGAACAAGACAGGAGCCTACCACATAGGACCTCTGAAAGACTCTACGTAGCAGGGTATCAAAGCAGATGCTGAGGCTCACAACCAAACTTTGGGCATTGTACAGGGAATCTTATTAAAGAAGGGGGAGATAGAAAGACCTGGAGGGGACTGTAGTTCCACAAGGAGAGCAACAAAACAAAAAAAGTCTGGGCCCAGGGGTATTTTTTGATACTGATATTACAACCAAGGACCATTCATGGAGATATCTAGAATCCCTGCACAGATGTAGCCCATGGCAGCTCAGTATCCAAGTGGGTGCCCTAGTAATAGGAACAGGGACTGTCTCTGACATGAACTCAGTTGCTCTTTGATCACCTCCCTCTGGGGGGGGGGCAGCCCTACTAGGCCACAGATGAAGACAATGTGCCAGTCCTAATGAGACCTGATAGACTAGGATCAGATGGAAGAGAAGGAGGACCTCCCTTATCAATGGACTTGGAGAAGGGTATGGGAGTTGATAAGGGAGGAAGGGTGGGATTGGGAAGGAATGAGGGAGAGGGCTACAGCTGTGATACAAAGTGAAGAAACTGTAATTAATATAAAGATAAAATTAAAAAAGAAAAGAGACTGTTTAGATTACAGATATACAAGGTTTGGAGCATGCATTAATAACATGTATTTCTTTAAGATTATCTTCACATATACACACAAAGTGTATATATCTACATGTACTAAAGAAAAAATCAAAACCTCAGTATATGGTTTTAACTACATTATTTTTTACTGAGAGTGCAATTAAAGTGAATTAAAGAAAAACGATGATTAATTTTTTATTTATTCTTCTCTCATATAGCACATTCTGACTGCCACACTCTGAGTCCCTCTCCACCTCCCTTCTTTCCCAGATCTTCGTTCTTCCCATCTCCCCCCAGAAAACACATGTCTCCCAGGGACATCAAAGAGTATCCCAGGAACAGCAACCCAGCAAGGTACAACAAGAGACTTAAATAAGCCAGTTTATAATTGTGCTTAAGTTTCTCCCTGGTAGGGCCATACTAGATTCCTGCTCCCTAGCTCCTGAGAAGCTCTTCCTAACCGTACTTAGTCAAAGCTACAACTATCTTCGCATTCTACCCCATCCTTCTTTCTGACTCTTCTACATTTTGCAAGAAAGCCCTTTTGCAGAAAAGCACATGCAAAGTAGTCCCTTCCCCATGCTCTGCCTCTAGGGTTCTATTCTAAGATCCAAGGATTGTATGATTGTATCAGCGAACACGAAGGATGGAACAAATCACACGCCTTTTTTGAGATTCTGTTTGTGATCTAGCCTTATTTCTTTCCCTCTCTATCTTCTCACAGATAAAAACAAATGAATCTTTCAAAAGGCCACTATGAATTTTAGCAGTCATAGATTATTTTTTACCATAAAATTTATTATTTCTTCATTTCCATTTTCTTACACTTTTGAAAATTAATATGTTTTAATTAAAATGCAATTAAATCACTCTCCACCTGTTTCTCCCTCTAGCTCTTCCCAGGTGCTTTCCCTCCAAACCCTTCAATAGCCTCCAAAATTGTTAGCTTCTTTACTTTGATTATTATTGATACTTTTTTATGGTACAAGACAGACTACTTACTCTTTAGAATTCTCTCTTAAACCTCTACGCTTCACACTGGGGTGCTATTCATGGACACTATTTCTGGATCATTAAATCACATGGAAACCAACCTCCACCACGACCCTGCCCATGCAGGGTGAATTTAAAGTTAAAAGCAAAGCTACATTAATACCCTCTTATCTTTGTAAGCTTGAGGCAGAATGATTTCTTTTTACTCATTATAGAAATTATTTCATCCCTGCCTTTAAATATATCTGGAGATTTCAAATTAGGAGAGCAATTTAGCTCTCAAAATTGCCATAATATGAAAATAACT
The DNA here is from genome assembly GCF_907164565.1 of Psammomys obesus. Classification (NCBI taxonomy): domain Eukaryota; kingdom Metazoa; phylum Chordata; class Mammalia; order Rodentia; family Muridae; genus Psammomys; species Psammomys obesus. The sequence continues at coordinate 10,580,325 of NW_026586816.1, forward strand.
AATGCAAATGAAATTGACAAAAAATGATAAAACAAATTTTAAAAATGCTTAGAAAAATCTGTATCATGTTCTTGTCTATGCAATCTTTATTTTCTTGAAAATATTTATCCTATATATTATTAAATCTTTATACATGTCACTCCTGAATTGTTTGACCTAAGGGAATCTTTCATTGCTTCACCTTCTACTTCTAAAATTCTCAAAAGCTGTGTTGCAGTCTGATAGGCATGTGGTAGGATGCTTGGATCTCAGGTACATCACAAGACCTGTGCCTGTCTCATTCGGTCATTGAGCGATCAAGGCACAGGGTACTGTCAGCAGCTTTAAGAGTTACCTCACACCTCCCATTATCCTACTTTTTATTACTACAGATTTATTTGCCACCGTCCTGATCTACAAAAATGGAATATTTTAGCATTATACTTCTGCAACTGACTCAAATATCCTGAATGTTGTCTGTGTAAATATAATACTACCTACACTTTCTGTCTGTTCTTTTCTTTTGTTTCTAGAGAATACTTCGATATGCTCTTTCATGACAATCTGCTCCATGGTGCTCTGTGTGCACATGAAAATACATCCAAAATTGTTAGTCATCAGAGGAATGTGATAAGAAATGTGGTTTGACTTTATTTCGTACACGCTAATGTTAAAATCATAATACTGAGTCAAGAACAGGTATTGGTTGTGGCATGGGGGAATCACATATTGGTGGTGGAGGATGCAAAATGATGTAGCCTCACTGGAAAACAGCCTGGATTTGAAGTTTCTCAAATTCCAAGTACAGAGTTTCTGGATAATATATTTGCAGTCCTAGGTATATGCCTAAGATAAATAAAAAATTATATCTACAAAATAAAGTTCATGAATAGTCACAGCACAATCATTTCGGATAGCCTAAATGGAAGCTACCTAGATATACACATACTAATAAATCTGCCAGAACTTGATTTTATATAGAACCAAAGTTTGAAGCGAGTAAGTGTCAGATAACCTTGGTCAGAAGCTTTTAGAGTTGAATTCAATGATAACTCAAAGAAGTATAGTGCATTTAAAATTGATGCACTAGGAATAACCTTCTGACTTGGACTCCAATAGCTCAGGAAATAATAGCAAGTATTAGTGAATGTGATTGCATCAAATTTAAAAGCTTTTGTACAGTAAAAGAAAGAATGAACAAATGAGGAGATAGCCAACATAATGGAGAAAAAAAAAACTTTGTCAGGTACTCAGCTTAGCAATATCCAGACTATATAAAAACTCAAGATAGTATACATCAGAAGAACAAATAATCCAGTCAACAAATGAATTAGTGAACTGGATAAATGCCTTACATATGAAAAGTACAATTATAGAATGAAAAACTGTTTGACATCTTACACTGTCAAGGAGATGCAAATTAAACTAGGTTCGGATCCCATCAGTCAGAATGGCTATCATCAAGACAGGAAGAGACATTAACTGCTGGAAAGAGTGTGTGAAAAACGAATTCTTGCACATTGTTCATGGGAATACAAATTAGTCTAGTTACTATGGAGATCAGTATAGAGATTGCTCAAAACAGTGAAATAAAAATAGTACTGCCGTATTAGCTATTCCATTCCTGGATATATATTTGAGGAAATTTTAGATATTCCAGAACATACATTATTTGCAGGACTATACAACCAAATTATGGACTCAGCCTAGGTACCCTTCAACACATGAATATACAGAGAAATTTTGATATATATTCTCTACTATATCGATTTTTATTTGGCCATAACAAAGTATGAAATTATGTCATTTGTGGAAACAAATGTATGAAATTAGAGATGATTATACTTAATAAAATAAATCAATAAAATCAGCTATATTTTCAAATATAAATATTGCATTGTAGAATTTAGAAATAAAACACAGGTAGAACTTGTCTGTGTCATCTACTCATTCCCAGGTCTAGCTCTGAAAATTCATCTTGTGAGCAGCTTTTTCCTTCTAAATCCTGTCCATCAGGGATGCCCATTTCAACCACACATTCCAGGTCTTGCTCCAGAGGTGCATCTTGCACACCAGTTTTCCCTGTGGAATCTGCAAGAACCAAGCCCAGCCATGCACTTGCAACAGTTCCTAGGATAGCTCAGGCAATGTAGTTTCTGTAACAGCTCATGTTTGAGACACTAGAATCTCACATCAGACCCACAACCAAGGGAAGAAGTCCACATGCCCAAGTCACATCTCTAAACACAAAATTATGAAAGGCCATGACAGCATTTTTATCCTATTCCAAACCCCTCTGGTCTTACAGGAATTTTCTCCAAACCACCTGCTCAAAGTCATCATCACAGTCTCATCTCCCAACCCGTATACTGTCCTAACTTTGCCTCTACATAGATCCCTGGATTCAAGTTATTATTTCATCCATCCCTGACTAGAAGCCACCCCCGAATGGAAATTCCAATCATCCCAGATGCACACACATGGCCCCTTCTCCAGACATAGAAACACCAGCTTCACCACATTCTCTACCTGTATTTTTGCTGAAGGACTGACCCTCTCTGTGAAGGGGCACTGTACCCACACCAGGAATTCCACCCACCCTTCAAACTGCCTGAGGAGCACATGTCCATACCTTATTTCTGTCCACCTCCCATCCACTTCGTCTGGGATCCTAGACTCACATCACAACTTCAACACCATTCATTGCCTGAGGGAAAGTCCCACGAACTTCCCCAAGTATTCTGAAAATTGATTATGAAGAATTTCCAACTTGACAGGAGATTTGCTCCTGGGTTTAGAAACCTTACTTAGCTCAGGATGAACTGGCATTGTGATTTCTGCTGATGCCCCATTCACACATCAACACTCAATTGTCTAGATCTGGGACCCAAGGCCAGTTACTGATGCTCATCCACATGATTAATTGAGGTAATGGGAAACAGCATTTCCAGCAGCCACTCAGCAAAGCATAGACAAGATTCCTATACCAAGAAAATTTATCAGTGGCTGGACTCATGGTTAGATGCCTAGATCTCACACAAACACACTAGCATGAGTGATCAGAGTAATAAACATTCACAAAATGTAATATCTTTAGAGTAATGTCCCTTTAAAATGGCATACAACACAATGAATACAAAGTAGCGATAATAAACATGATTAAGGAAATAAAAGATGATATGAACCTATGCTGTAATGAAGACATGTTGAATGAAACAGTGAAAACACTTAAAGATATAAACAATTCAGTGAAGAGTTAGACTCTCTAAAGAAAATCTAAAGTGAAATAAAACTTTAAATGGAAATTTTAGGAACCAAACAAAAAGTTCAGAGAAAAGCTTCAACACTTGATTAGATCAAGTGGAAGATAAAATATGAGGTCTTGAAGGTAGAAGAAATTGGATAACTCAGTCAAATAAAATTTCAGTTAAAAAACTCCAAGAACAAAATATGTAGAAACTCTGGGACACTAAAAAAAGTGAAACCTATGATAATATGCACAGATGAAGGACAAGAGATATAGACCAAAGCACATAATTTTTTACAAGAAAACCTTTATAGAAAAAAACCCTTTTATAATTTAATAAAATAGACACCTATCAAGGTCCACAAGGAGTACAAAGGCCAAATAGACAAGACCAGGAAAGGAAATTTCCACATTGTTTCATAATCAAAACAAATATATGTGAAGATCAAAGAAAAGTCATCGTCTGTGGTTCTCAGGATTGTAGCTTGATTATCAACGGTTCAACTGCCAATGCCCACATCTGAGAGAATACATACAATATTGCCTTTCAGGGTTTGGGGCACCTTGCTCGGGATAAATTTTTCTAGTTTCATCCTTTTGCCTGAAATTTTTATTATGTCATTTGTTTTAACAGCTGAGTAATACTCCATTGTGTAAATGTACCATATTTTCTTATTTATTCGTCTGCTGAGAGACATACATGTTGTTTCCAGTTTGTGGCTATTATGAATAGAGCAGCAAGGAACATGGATGAGCAAATGTCTCTATAGTCAGAGGAGGCATCCTTTGGGTATAACTGCATCTTGAGGTAGATCAATTCCCACCTTCCTGAAAAGCCACCTCACTGAATTGCATAGTGCATGTATGACTTTGCACCCCTACTAGCAATGTGTGAGTCTTCCCCTCAATACACGTATTTGCCGGGATAAGCAGCCACTTGGTCTGTTGACCTTAGCTCTTCTGGCTGGTGTGAGATAAAAATCTCGGAGCAGTTTCAATTTGTGCTTCCCTGATGGTTAAGGACAATCCTTTAAGTGTTTCTCAGCCATTTGAGGTTCCTCCATTGAGAATTCTTTATTTATATCTGTACTCCATTTTTAATTTGGTTATTTGTTTTATTGATGTCTACTTTCTTGAATTCCTTATTGATTTTGGATATAAGCTTTCTAATCAGATGTGTAGTTAATAAAACTATTTTCTGATTCTGTAGGCTGCCACTTTATCCAAAATGGTGTTATTTGCCATGCAGAAGCTCTTCAGTCTCATGAGGTTCCACTTATTACTTTTTGATCTTAGCAACTGTGATAACAGCGTTCTGTTCAGAAAATCTTTTTCCTGTGCCAATGAGTTTGGGGCTATTCCACACTTCAATTTTTATCAGGTTCACTATGTCTGCCCTTATGTTGAGGTCTTTGGAGATGAATTTTGTTCAAGGTGGTATGTATAGATATATTTGCGCTCTTTAACACAGAGCCATCCAATTTGACCAGCAACATTTGATGAAGATGATGTCTTTTTTCCAGTGTATATTTCTGACTTCTTTATAAAAAAAAATTAGGTATTCATAGGTGTTTGCACCTTTGTCTTAGTCTTTAAATCGATTGCATTTATCAATATGCTTGTTTTGCAGCTATACAATGTTGTTTTTATCATTCTATCCTTGTAGTACAATTTGAAATTGGGGGTGGTGACACCTCAATAGTTCTTTTATTTTTCAGGATTGGTCTAGATTTGCTTGTATGTGTGTGTGTGCTTGTGTTTCTATATGAAATGAAAATAGTCCTGTCAAAGTCTGTGAAGAATTGTGTTGGATTTTGATGGGAATAGAATTGAATCTATAGGTTACTTTTGGTAGGATGACCATTTTTACTTATACTGACCCACAAGCATGAAAATTTTTTCATCTTCTTATTTCTTCTTAAATTTATTTTTTCAATGATGTGAATTTTTTTATAATTTTTTATCCAAGTACACATCTTGGAGGACCCTAGAAATGTCTCCACTGCTATATTTTATCTCATTTATTTCATTTTATATGTTACTATTTCTTTTTATTTTTTCTTTTTGAGATATACTCTTACTACATATTTAGGCTGGCCTTGACCTACCCTTGATCTCCCTGATTCAAGTATCAGTTATTTAGATTATCAATATGTACCATTATGCTAAGCTCTTGAAGTCTTTTGTCTGTGTGTTGTTTAAAAAGCTTGGCAAACCAATCAGTTCATGTCAGAGACATTCCCTGTGCTCTTTAATTACCTCCCCCTGAGGGGGAAGCAGCATTACCAGGCCATACAAGAAGACAATGCAGCCACTCCTGATGAGACCTAATTGACTAGGATCAGAGGAAGGAAAAGAAGTCCTCCCCTATCAGTGGACTTGGGGAGGGGCATGCATGCAGAGAGTGGAGGAAGGGAGGGATTGGGACAGGAGGAGAGAGGGAACCACAGGGGGGATACAAAGTGAATAAAGTGTAATTAATAAAGAATTTTTAAAAAAGCTTGACAGAGTGACACAGATGTAGAATCTTAGCATCCAAGAACCTGAGGCAGAAGGATGAAGATAGAGGTAAACTCTGGGTACATAGACATAGACAGCCCTTGTCAAAAAAGGAGAGTCAGTAATAAACGTGTGTGTGTGTGTGTGTGCGTGTGTGTGTGTGTGTGTGTGTGCGTGTGCATGTGTGTGTGCCTGCATATGTGTGTGTGTTCAGGGTTGAATCTAAGGGCTTTATATCATTATTTTTTGTGGTGATTACAAGAGTGTATGTAATTGCCAAAATTAGTTGAACTGTATATTTAAGATCAGTGCAATTTTCTTTGTGCATAATATACTCATCAGCCAAGTCAAAGAAACAATGGTAATACTTAGCACAGACAAATGGGTTAATTTTCTGATGATAGAAAAGGCTTATGCAAGCTTTTGCTCAAAATTCAAGAAACACATGAAAATAAAAATTATAACTAAATGAGTATTTCATCAAATTATCACAAATTGTCTATAAATTTATGGAAATTTATAGAACTTTGTGTTTTACAATGATAAATTCAATATTCATGCGACCATGCTCAACTCTCAAGACAGTACCAGTTGAAGGATGAAATGCAGATGTTTTTATATGTTCCATTGCATAAGCATACGGAAGACCTTGCTCTAATGTATTATTTGCAGGAAACACAAGTCGTCCTACCTTTGTCTTTTAGTTTTGGAAATGTCATGTTTAGAATGCTCATTCCACTTATCTTTCTCATCTATACTTTTAAAGATGGATCTAAAATGTGTAAAATAATTCAACCTCTTTCTCTATCAAGGAGACAAGAAACTAAAAGCAATAAAAGCAGCCACATAAAAAAAAATAAAAGTATCCATTCCTCAACTAAGGGACATCTTGGTTCTTTCCAACTTCTGGCTATTACAAATAAAGCTGCTACAAACATGGAGCATATGCCCTTGTGGTATACTTGCACAAATTTTGGGTATTTGCCTAGGAGTGGCATAGCTGGATCTTGAGGTAGCGCTATTCCTAATTTTCTAAGAAGGCACCAGATTGGTTGCACAACACGGTTGTACAAGGTTACATTCCCACCAGCAGTGGAAGAGGGTTCCTCTTTCTCCATATCCTCTCCAGCATATGTTGTCACTTGAGTTTTTGATCTTAGTCATTCTGATGGGTATAAGATGAAACCTCAGGGCTGTTTTGATTTGCATTTCTCTTATGACTAAGGAAGGTGAACATTTCTTTAAGTGTTTCTCTGCCATCTGATATTCATCTATTGAAAATTCAGCAGAGGAATGGATACAGAAATTGTGGTATATTTACACAATGGAATAGTACTCAGCAATTAAAAGCAAGGAAATCATGAAATTTGCAGGCAAACGGGAACTAGAAAAGATCATCCTGAGTGAAGTATCCCAGAAGCAGAAAGACACACATGGTATATGCTAACTTATAAGTTGATACTAGGCATGTAATATAGGAAAAAACATACTAAAATCTATTATCCAAAAGAAGCAAACAGGAAAGAAGACACTATGGAAGTTGCTTAGTCCTAACTCAGAAAGCAAATGGGATAGATATTGGAAGAGGGAGAAAACAGGGAACAGGACAGGAGCCTACCACAGAGGGACTCTGAAAGACTCTACCCAGCAGGGTATCTAAGCAGATGCTGAGACTCAACCAAACTTTAGGCAGAGTGCAGGGAATCTTATGAAAGAAGGGGGAGATAGAAAGACCTGGAGGGGACAGGAACTCCACAAGGAGACCAACAGAACCAAAAAATCTGGGGACAGAGATCTTTGCAAAGACTGATACTCCAACCAAGGACCATGCATGGAGATAAGCTAGAACCCCTGCACAGATGTAGCCCATGTTAGCTCAGTGTCCAAGTGTGTTCCCTAGTAAGGGGAGCAGGGGCTGTCTCTGACATGAACTCACTGGCTGGCTCTTTGATCACCTCCCCCTGAGTGGGGAGCAGCCTTACCAGGCTACAGAAGAAGACAATGCAGCCAGTCCTGATGAGACCTGATAGGTTAGGGTCAGATGGAAAGGGAGAAGGACCTCCCCATCAGTGGACTGAAGGAGGGCCATGGGAGGAGAAGAGGGAGGGCAGTATTGGAATGGGTTAGGGAGGGGGCTACAGCTGGGATACAAAGTGAATAAATTGTAATAATAAAAAAAATTAAAAATAAAATTAAAAATAAATAAAAATATAGCATGGGTGTGGTGGCACACGCCTCTAATCCCAGCACTCAGGAGGCAGAGGCAGGCAGATCTCTGTGAGTGTGAGGCCAGCCTGGTCTACTGAGGTAGTCCAGGACAGCCAAAGCTATACAAAGAAACCATGTCCTAAACTAAACTAAACGAAACGAAACGAAACGAAACTGTCCCCTTTCCCTAAATCAGAGGGACCACTGTAGCATTTTAAAGATCAGGTACTAGTGTTTGTTGGAAATAGTATATAGTTTCCTTCATGTCATAGTGCTAAGGGGACAGAAGTAGAAACAGGATGCATAAAGTTCCTATCCAGGAAAAATATGTTGGGAAATGTATAAGATGCCTTTTGATGTTGGCCATACCAATGAGCCAGGCTATATCTTACCAGGATGGAGAGTGGGACAGTCTAGTGTTATTATACAGCTTACTATATGATTCCAACTTTTCTCAAAATACATATGCACAGTAGGGTGGTTTAGATTATCAATATGTACCAGCTTTTCTGGTAATTCATAATATTTTTCTGAGACCACAAAACATAAACTAAGAGGACAGCTTGCTGTTTTAGATGGCCTGATTACTATTTAAAGCTACGTTTTAATAGCGTTATACTTGCAAAACACTCTTATCTAATATTATCAGCATTTCATATTTTCAGAAAACACTGGATATAAAGGAGGGGTTTATATTTTATATTTAGGTATAGCCTACATGCACAGGATAAGATGTGTTGTAAAAATGATTACTGGTTATTAGCTTCCATGTTCCCTTTGAGTATGATTTTAGTAGTATCCAAGAAATCAGAAAATCTATTTTAAGCTTTGAATCTCAGATGACCTTGGAGATAGCAACTGGCCAACTGCAGACTGCTGAAGCTTTTAGAGTTCATTTGGCTTTTTGGTTCGTTTTACTAACATAAAAAGAATACCTGCACTGGGCTAGGAAGAAGGCTCCGCAGTTGAGAGTTCTTGTTGCTCTTGCAGAAGACCTTCTTTGGTTTCCAGACTTCAGGTGGCAGTTCATAAGCTGATGATATATATTGCAGGTGTCGGAACTTCGAATGCTTGAATTATTCCAAGTGAGACCCATCAAGATGGTGGACAAGCTCAAGATGGCTAGCGATAATAATAAGTGCCAGACCCACTTCACTGGGTGGCTCCAGCTCTCTGACAAATAGACCAAGAAGCAATGCTGTGTAGAGGTAAATGCAAGCAGGGTGTAGAAATGAGCCACCTAGAACAGGGGAACCACAGAGCCTTTCCAGCCTGAATTGCTCATAGATGTAAAAGATAGACTAATGATTATTGTACAGAGTTACTGATTTGGGAAACGTGTTTATTGTCCAACCAAACTAAACCATGTAAGATCTGAGTGAGCTTCATCTCCCCAATATTGTTTTTATGCTTCATGTGGCTCATTTTGGTTGGTTTTATCACAGAAAATGAATACCTAAACTGTGCTAGGAAGATGGCTCAGATATTAAGAGTGCCTGCCACTTTTGCAAGGACCTTGCTTTGGCTCCCAGAATTCATGTGGCAGCTCACAAGCTCATGTATTTAGAGTGCCAGAAGGATCTGACGCTTCCATCTACATGCTTTGTGTACCAGGAATATATGGGGTGGGTGATGCTCTTCCATACAGGTAGATAAACTATTAATACAAAAAAAAAAAATCTATTCTCTAAGTGAATACCCGCAGCTTGTCAAGTGTTTTGTGAAGTTTTATGCTCACATATCTACCCTTGTGATGGTGGTCACACAGATGACAGCAACTAGTCAGGAACCCAGAAACTGCAGTCAGAGAGTCTAGATTGATATGTGGCTGCTGTACAACCTAGATTTATTTGTAAGAGGTTTTTAAAATTATCTCCCTTTTCTCAGTAAATTGAAAACAACAGTAACTTATTGGAATGTTCAGACCTTTGGGTTAATATTATCATGATCTTCGAGCAATGAAAGGTAAAGTTTATGAAAAGATTCCATGTACAGAGTACCAAATGCAGAGAGTGGCAAGAAACAAGGCTAAGAGGAGACTGACACAACACTGTAGAGAGACTTAAGGGGGCAGAGTCTTTGCTCAGATCCTACACAGCGAGGCGCAGGAGAAAAGCCAACGAGGCTAGACAAGGCATATCACTTGGGGCATGTCTAGAATTTCTCAAAACCACAACAAAAACAAAACTATCAGCATGCCAATCTTTTAAGAAACTGAATATTTTATACTTCTGTGGCCCATATGAAATATGTGCTGTCCTTTTCACCTGTACTGATTATCGTGTGTAGAAGATGAAATGAATGTATTATTTTCACTTCACATCCTGATCCTCTCCCCTGTCTTGCTTCTACCCTCCTCCCCCTGTCCTCTCCCCTTCTCCTGAGAAACCCCTACCCCATACCATCTGTAGCATATCACTTCACAACAGGACTAAGAGAATCCTCTTCCACTGAGGCTGCAGAAGGCAGCCCAGCCACGGGAAAATAGAGTCCATGTCAGAGCAAGCCCCTGCTCTGTCTAGGGGACCAACATGAAGACTGAGCTGCCCTTTAGTTACATATGTGCTGGGGCCTAGATCCAGTCCATGCGTGCATTTTGGTTGGTGCTTCCGTCTCTGTAAAACCCCTTGGGCCTAGGTTAGTGGACTCTGCTGGTCTTCTTGTGGAGTTCTTGTTCCCTCTGGGTCCTTCTGTCCTTCCCTCAACTCTTCCACAAGACGCCTTGAGCTCTGTCAAATGTTTGGCTGTGGGTCTCGGCACCTGTTTCAGTGCCCTGTTAGGTGAAGCCTCTCAGAGGACAATTAAGCTAGGCTCCTGTTTGTAAGCACAGCAGCATATCATTAATAGTGTCGAGGGTAGGCTCTCTCGCTTAGGGTGGGTCTCAGGCTAGGCCAATGATTTGTTGGATATGCCTTCAATTTCTGTTCTTTATCTCCGCACATACTGTAGGTTGAAGATTTTGTGGGTGGGTTGGTGTCTCCCTCACTCCACTGGAAGTCCTGCCTGGCTAGGAGGTGACCACTTGGGTCCCCATGTCCTGCTCTGCTAGGAGTCTCATCTAGAGCCATCTCCATACCCTCCAAGGAGCCTATCCTGTCTCAGGTCTCCAGCTTGTCCCAGAGATGCCCCACATCCTCGGTTTCCCTTCTCTCTCCCAGATTTCTCAACTCCCCCCCCAGCCATATATCTGACCCCTAACCTCCTTCCCCATCACACACATACCCCTTCATACCCTGTTACCCTCTTCATCCACTTCTGATATCTGTTCTATTTTCCCTTCTGAATGAGATTCAAGTACAAGGTATGATAGAGATAATTTAGGTACAAAATTTTAGACTCACCTAGATAGGATAGATAGTATTTTCTTCAAGGTTGCCAAATACAAATGACCTAGACATTTTGAATGTAACTTTTACGGCTTTCTTGATTGTTTCATAACTGTTCTTGCAGTATGTAATTTATTATAAAGTCCATATGCATTTCAAAAAATATTTACATATCCCTGGTTTATCATGTATCAAGTTTATTTTAACATATATAGCAAAATTCTCAGTTATATTTTTATTTTCAATGCTTTAATGAACATTACTTTTAGCGAAAAAAGGAAGATGAAATAGAAGCCAGGTTTACAAACAAGACACTTATATTCATGTCAAGCTGGATCTCTGATTCGAATTATATAAAACACCCTAATAGAGAAAACTGGAAGAGTTTTCTTCCTTGCCTGGATAACTAGACACAGATTTCAGTATAGGAAGAGGCGTTCTTCCTCAGACAGGTTCATGGGTAGATGACCTCTAGCCAGTACCCTGAGATACCTTTTGTATGACACACCCAGACCCAGCTGCTGCCCATCCAGACAACCACGGACACCTTCCTGAGAACCACGTGTGATTCACAACAGGAAACTCATTCCAGGAGATTACACTCTGTCTTTGGACAGGCTGAAACTCATTCCAAAAAGGGGAAACATGGGTAGCCCTTGCTGCCTTTGTTTGCCCTTGTTGGCTGGGAGTTAGTCTTTGGTTGCCTTTATGTTCCAAAGCTCCCTGTGGGATCAGGCTGTTTCACCTTCTGCTGAATTCACATCATGCTTGTCATTTTCCTCTGCCTCATCCTGAAATTCTCCCCACCACCTTTTAAAGAAGTACTTTCCTGATTTATCACACACATTTAAATCCACATTCCAATTTCTGCTTGTTGGGAATGCAGCTTTAAAACAAGAAAGAAATGCCATTTTCTGACCTTGTGTCAGCAGCCTGTCAGGGATTTCACAAACCAAATTTGAATGATGACAAGATAATAATACAATAGTTTTGGCAGATACCCGAGGAGAAGATGCACTGAGCAAGACCACTGAAGAGAGGGGTAAAGTGCTTGCAAGTGTTGCCACACCCTTTATGTCCGGATGTCATTGTGCCTATCTTCTCAGATACGGGCCTAGAGAACTCTCAGTGACTCTTATCTGGGCTCAGATAAATACCCTCTCCTTGACTGGGACCAGGAATCTTGAGTGATAATTTTCTCTAGCAGTCTGGTATGCAGGATCTTTCCTGTATAAAACTTTAAGGGCAGAAGGACTCTGGTCTTCTTTGTTCTCTGATTCTAGCCTCTTTTCTTGTTTATTAATCATGTAAATGATCCTAAGTCCTAGAGGACAGACAATGTCAAATGATTGTCCAGATTTGGATTTGCTCAGGTCAGAAGAGCATTTCAGGTGAATAGGATCCTTGTACTCAGGAGGCTGAGGAATAAGAATCATTAATTCAAGCCCCCTTAGGGGTCTATAGCCACATTTGTCTAAAAAACCAAAGTAAGCTAACAGAAAAGGATAGGTGGCACACACCTTTTATTTCAAAATTGAGGGAATGGAATTATAAATATAACGACTTCAAGTCCATTCTCTGCAACATAGTGAGTTTGAGGTCAACCATGGCTACAAGAAACCTTTACTTAACAAAAGAAAAAAAGAAGAATGACTGAGAGGAGATGGAGAGGAGGAGAAGGAGAGCGGGGGGAGCAGAGATTCTCTGGTTGATGAATAAAAGTATTGAAGACTGGACCAAATGATCAGTGATCCACTTTGAGGTCAAGTGGAAGCGAGTGCGACCTCTTCCTGTGTATTTCTGTGTACACTGTTTCCTTAACTATTTCTCAGGGATTGCCTGTTGACCTTAGTTCGTGCTTGTTTTGAAATATTCTTGCTTCCCCATCAATTAAAAAAAGATTTTTCTCTTCATTAGATATAGCACTTGGGTGGGTATTGACTTTTAGGGATTGAGGTATATTTTTCCACGACTTCCTGGCTTTGTGGGCTGTTGGCTTTTTGTTTCTGATTTGGTGTTTTCTCCAAACACCCTTAGTATTGTTTCTTTGCCTTGTAGTTTTAATATTTTAAGCATAGTGTGTTATAAAAATGTTCTTATATGGTGAGGTTTTTGAAAGTTTTAAATGTCTTTTGTGTTTATATGTCTGGTTTTTTTTTTGTTTGTTTTGTTTTGTTTTTGTTTTTGTTTTTTTCTAGATTCTCTTCTACTTCTACACTGAGCTTGTCTGAGAGCAATTTTACCCACTGAACCATTTTTCTAGTTCCTGGGTTACCTGTTCTTGCAAGCAAAATACCCATGAACACTTGGAAGAAGAAAACAAAGTGATTATGAAGTGATTCCTGTTCCCAGTCCTCCAACCTGGGAGTCATTGGAGGACAGCTGCTTACCTTGCTTCTCAGAGTCATGACATCATTCTTCTTGTTTGGTATTATTTTACTTCATTTGTTGGTTCACAAGGCTATTCTATTTTATTCTTGGAATGGGCTTCCTTTGCTCCATAATTCTGATTCTGTCCTTCACTGGGGCAAACAGTAGTAGCCTCTTGTTTTCCTCTTCCATGGAATTTCTGGGATGACCTTTTAACTCCCAAAGCAGATATACTGAAAACATATTTGACCTAAGCTGGAGATGTAGTAATGATAAGACTTGAAGAATCACCAAAACTCTTATGAGATAGAGTGTTCCCATCTAAGAAATGATTAGAAGTTTGTGACAAAAGAATGACATTTTTTTAAAAAAATGACTGTAGAAGAGAAATCAAAGTGCTGTGTTTTTAACATTACACACTATGTATTTATATCAAATTTTTATATTGTGCTTCATAAAGTTGCATAAAGTAGTAATAAAAGTAAACCTTAAAAGGTATTACAAAGAGATATGCCCAAAATTCTCAAAGATAAACCTCAATGTGCTTTGTTATATTTTAGTAAAATGAGTACTAAATAAAAGAATAAATATATGAAAAAATTATGTATAAAACCAAAATAATTAAAATTCTAAGGTTAAGGTTAAGAATGTACTTGCCGTCTACTGTCTTCCTCTCTGTTATCCATTATTATATAGGAGCTGACATTTTACAAAGGTGGTATACAGGCCTCCAAGGAAATATAAATTATCAAAGATTTAATTATTTGTCAAAATTAGAGTGACACATTTAAAATGTTAATGATTAGATAAATGCTGCAAGCTTTCTTTTTATTTATTTTTATTTTTTTATTTATTACAATTTATTCACTTTGTATCCCAGCTGTAGCCGCCTCCATTGTCCCCTCCCAATCTTACCCTCCCTCCCTCTTCTTCCCCTATGCCCCTCCCCTAGTCCACTGATAGAGGAGGTCCTCCTCCCCTTCCATCTGACCTTATCAGGCCTCATCAGGATTGGCTGCATTGTCTGCCTCTGTGGCCTGGTAAGACTGCCTCTACCCCTCTTAGGAGGAGGTGATCAAAGACCCAGCCCCTGAGTTCATGTCAGAGACAGCCCTTTGATCCCCTTACTAGAGAACCCACTTGGACACTGAGCTGCTGTGGATTATATTTGTGCAGGAGTTCTAGGCTATCTCCATGCATGGTCCTTGGTTAGAGTATCAGTCTCAGAAAAGACCCCTGGGCCCAGGATTTTTGGTTCTGTTGCTCTCCTTGTGGAGCGCCTGTCTGTCTGTCTATCTATCTGTCTATCTCTCTCTCTCTCTCTATCTATCTATCTATCTATCTATCTATCTATCTATCTATCTATCCATCATCTATCTATCATCTATCTATCTATAATCTATCTATCTATCTATCTATCTATCTGTCTATCTATCTGTCTATCTATCTATCTATCTGTCTGTCTGTCTATCTATCTATCTATCTATCTATCTATCATCTATCTGTCTATCTATCTATCTATCTATCTATCTATCTATCTATCTGTCTATCTATCTATCTATCCATCTGTCTATCTATCTGTCTATCTATCTATCT